>NC_037533.1:380402-397767 GCF_001531365.2 Cynara cardunculus var. scolymus
ATTTAAGTTTAATAATGAAATAATTTATTTTTGGTTTAATAATATAACATTTTATAAAGATAATAATTAAATATTCTGTTAGAGCTCAATGATTATTCTAATTATATTTTAGATTTTTTATATTTAAAAGGAGATGTTTATTATGTATTTGATTGTGTTTATCTGCAGTTAGTTACACGAATTCAGATATGTAATCTTGAGTTTTAAATAATATGCATTAATAAACAGTACTTTATGCATAAAAAATAGTTTTTAAGAGTTTTTGTCAAATGATTTATAATATAGAATATTTTTTTTATATATAATTTAATTTAAGTTTAATAATAAAACAATTTATTTTTGGTWTAATATTATAAATTTTATAAAGATAATAATTAAGTATTATGTTAGAATTTAATGATTATACTAAATTATATTTTAGATTTTTTATATTTAAAATGAGATGTTTCACTACTAGAAAACCAGGTATCAGCGACGAATATCAGCTATCAGCGAGGAATCAGCGAGAGAAATGCCAAAAAACTCATTCCCTCGCTGATCCCTCGCTGATCTGCGAGGGAAATATTCCCTCGCTGATCCCTCACAAATCAGCGAGGGATCTGCGAGGGAAATGCCAAAAAAACTCATTCCCTCGCTGATCCCTCACAAATCAGCGAGGAATCAGCGAGGGAATTGCCAAAAAACTCATTCCCTCGCTGATCCCTCGCAGATCAGCGAGGGAAATGACAAAATTCAAATTCCCTCGCTGATCCCTCGCAGATCAGCGAAGGATCAGCGAGGGATTTTTCTATTTTTCCTATTTTCTCATTTTTATGTGTTATATCGTATGTATGCATGTCATGTGTTGTTTGTGTGTGTGTGTATATATATATATATATATATAATGTTGTGCTTGCTAACCGCGATATGTGCATGTGTTATAAGTATATATACCCGTCGTGAGGGAAAATGATTTTTTCCATTTTTTTAATTTTATAACTACTAATTTAATTACTTATAAATTATTTATTAATAATTATTTATTAGATTATTGCAAAAATTAATTAATAAAGTTGATTAAGCCCAATAAAACCGAATAAAACTCATTAATGCCCAATGAACCAAATAAAGTCAAATAAAACTAAATAAAGTTCATTAAGGCCCGATAAACTCAATGAAACCCGGTAAATAGATTAAGGCCCAATAAAACCGAACAAAGCCCAGTTAAATAGGTTAAGGCCAATAAAACCATATAAATCTGCATATAACAAACACACACACACACACTGTCTATACATTCACATATACACATACCTTTAAACATATATTCATCTGTTCAATCGTGGTTAGCAACCAGTACACATCGTGTATATATTTGTATATAACATTGATCGACGGGTATATATATATATAACACATACAACGTCGTGTAAACATATCTATATAACATGGGCTAACAGGTATATATACTTATAACACATGCATATATACATACGATACCTAAATATAAAAATATAACACATAAAATTCAAGAAAATAGGACAATTTCCTCGCTGATCCCTCACAGATCAGCGAGGGATCAGCGAGGGAAATGGCAAAAAATCAAATTCCTTCGCTGATCCCTCGCAGATCAGCGAGGGATCAACGAGGGAATGAGTTTTTTGGCATTTCCCTCGCTTATCCCTCGCTGATTTGCGAGGGACATTTCTTCTGCAAGTTCCCTCGCTGATCCCTCGCAAATCAGCGAGGGATCAGCGAGGGAAATGACAAAATTCAGATTCCCTCGCTGATCTGCGAGGGATCAGCGAGAGAATTGACAAAATTCACATTCCCTCGCAGATCCCTCGTTGATCTGCGAGGGATCAGCGAGAGATTTTTCTATTTTTCTTATTTTCTCATTTTTATGTGTTGATGTCGTATGTATGCATGTATATGTGTTTTTTTTGTGTGTGTGTATATATATATATATATATATATATATGTTGTGGTTGCTAACCGCGATATATATAGATGTTGGGCCCATTAAACCGAATAAAGTCAAATAAAACTGAATAAAGTTCATTAAGGTCCGATAAACTCAAAATAACCCGGTAAATGGATTAAGACACAATAAAGCCGAATAAATCCGCATATAACACACACASACACCCACTATCTATACATTCACATATACACATATTTTTAAACATATATACATCGATCCAATCGTGGTTACCAACCAATACACGTACACATTGTGTATATATATGTATATAGCATTGACCGACGGGTATATATATACATACAACACATACAACGTCGTGTAAACATATGTATATAACACGAGCTGACGGACATATATACTTATAACAGATGCACATGTATACATACTCTACCTAAATATAAAAATGTGTACATGTAACACATAAATATCATGAAAATCATGAAAATGTGACAATTCCTTCGCTGATCCCTCGCTGATCTGCGAGGGAATTGTATGAATCCATATTTTAAATCGTATGAATTGGTTACTTTGTTCACAGATTTGGTTTGTTATATATTATTATTTTCAGGTTTTTTTATAAATAAATACAGGATTTATGCATTTTTGAAAAATTTATTTTTTTATTTTTTACAAATTAACGACGGATTAGCGAGGGAAAATCCATCGCTGAAAGTCCTTGAAATTCCCTCGCAGATCCGTCGCTGAAAGTTCCCTCGCAAATCCGTCGCTGAAATTCCCTCGCAAATCCGTCGCTGAAAGTTCATTCGCAAATCCGTCGCTGAAAGTTCCCTTGCAAATCCGTCGCTGAAANTCGCAAATCCGTCGCTGAAAGTTCCCTTGCAAATCCGTCGCTGAAATTCCCTCGCAAATCCGTCGCTGAAAGTTCACTCGCAAATCCGTAGCTGAAACTTCCCTCGCAAATCCGTCGCTGAAAGTTCTCTGGCAAATCCGTCTCTAAAAATTCCGTCGCTGATATTTCCGTCGCAGATCCCTCGTTGATCCGTCGCTAAATATTTCCCTCACTGATCCGTCGCTGAAAGTGTCCGTCGCAAATCCGTCGCTGATAGCATTACCTACGACTATTTGACCGACGGAGTATCAGCGACGGATTGCCCTTTCAGCGACGGATTGCCCTTTCAGCGACGGATTTGCGAGGGAATTTTCCCTCGCTGATACTCTGCATTTTTGTAGTGTTTATCTTGTATTTGATTGTGTTTATCTGGAGTTAGTTACACGAATTCAGATATGGGATGAAATCGGATAGGGATGAAATCGGATAGGGATGAAATCATTTAGGGATGAAATCATTTAGGGATGAACGGGTTTAATAATTTTTAAGAGTTTTTAAGAGTTTTAAGAGTTTTTATAAGATAATATAGATAATAAAAGTTTAAAGGAAACTTAATTAATTAAGTTTATCTGAATGTCTAATACTTAAATGTAGTAATGTAAATACAGTTATTAGTTATGTATATTTGTTGGATATGTATCAGTTCTTTTTGTTAATAAAACTCATCAAATCCTAGTTTAATTTTATGTAATTTGTTTTAATTTTTCAAATAGCATATATGTAAATCACTACTAAAAATGGGTATCATGGACAGATTTTTCTAGCGGAAATTCTGTCAGAAAATCAGTGACGGATCTAAAAAAGTTAATTTTTGTTTGTTGACTTCTGTCACAAATTCCCCATAAATCCTCACTGAATTTTTTTTAATTAAAATTTTATTTTGATAACTTTCCCGACGAATCCTCGATGGATTTGTGACGGATATTTTACTTATTTATTAATTTAAAAAACTATCACAAATCCTCGAAAATCTGTCATAAAATTGGTCTAATTTTTTTAAATAAACTAATTAGTGTTAATTAATTATAGTTTCTGACAGATTACAATTTTTTATGGTTCTTATTTAAGAAAATAAAATCCGTAGGAGATATTTTGAGAAAAATATGTTTTTTTTCCTTCCAAAAAAGAATATTTTAGAGTAAATAAAAAATGCTTTAACATTTGCTTTCAATTTATTTTTTTATGGTTTTTATTTAAATTTGTCGGAAATATTTGAAGGGAAATGTTTTTCAAAAAGAATTTAAAATTTTCGATGGATTTCAATTTTTTATGGTTTTTATTTAAAAAATTAAAATTTCGTCAGAAATATTTTAAGAAAAATGTTTATTTTTTAATTTTTTTCTTCCCAAATTTTTCGTAAGTAAATAAAGAAAAAAAATTCAAAAAAAAGAATTTTAATAGATTTTAACGGGTATTATTGGGGTTTAATGAATCTTAATAGACTTTGATGGACGTCTATTGTTTTATTCGGTTCTACTAGGTTTAATTGTTTTTATTGTGCTTTAATGAATCTATTGGAAGTTATTCGGTTCAAATGAGCTTTAACGGCTATAGTTGGTTCAAATTTCGCTTTAATGAATTTTAGTGGACTTTAATGAATCTATTGGGTTTTAATGGGTATTATTGAGTTTTCATGGATCTTAGTAGCCTTATTCGGTGTAATTGGGGTTTTTTTTTGGAAAGGATTGATCTTGGCAAATATATTAAAGAACGGCAAAAAAATGTTACAAAGTTCTCAACCAAACACCAGCAGGCACAAAAAAAAACCATAAAACTTGGTGACAACCACCTACCACACAATTATCAACCAAAATAAACACAAACAAGTAGAGTAGTAAAGCATAGCAAGAAATATGCTCCACAACTGTCTTCAGACGAACCTCCAAATCCATAACTTGAACTTCCAATCAAAGTCCTTGCCGGATTCCATCTTTATCTATCATAGACGGTGCCACTTTCCTATTCTTCCATGCCAATCTCATAAGAACAACCCTTTTGATCTCTTTCACAATCTGCCCAATATTTCTCCTTTGATTAGCAAACAACCTCTGATTCCTTTCTTGCCATATATAGTAGATAGCCGCTGCCAAACTAAGTTTTTGCATTAGATTCCACTGTGCTTCACTACCATTTGAGATACCATTTAAAATGGTATTCTAAGAATCAACAACTCCATTCATACTCGACTGGTATACTCCAAACTTCCATAAAAAAAACCCACATTCAAAAAAAATGATTATGGGAGTCTATTCAAGTTTCACAAAAGAGAGCATTTTAAGTCAGGCGGGTCATGTTTCCAAGTAAGAATGCGATCCTGAGTTGGGAGGCGTTCCATACAAGCAAGCCACGTACCAAAAGCATGTTCCGGGATGTGCATAAGAACCAAACATGCTTATACCAAGGAACCCTGATTGAAACTCCCAACTAGACTCCTCCATACCTCTTTTACAGCAAAATCGACTGGTTTATTCAAATTGTTCCTCTATGCAATTGGGCTTTAATTAACGGGTACTATTTGGTCTTTAATGGATCTAAATGAGGTTTTACCGAGAGCAATATCCCTTGAAAATCCGATGGAAACTTGTTTTTCCGAGGGATATTGTTGTCGGAAAAACCCCATTTTTTAGTAGTGAATTGAATTTTTAAAAGATGGAGTTCTTAAATGATTTTTTGTTGTTCATGATCATGAGTAAGAAACGAACAATTGATTCTTTTTTTTAAGAGGATAGAAGAAGTAGTGAATGACCCATAATCACTCACATCCTATGCTAATCTTGTGAAAAATATGATTCGTATCCAAATAACCAATACGATGAAACTAGTCAAGTATGTATTAAATTTGGACCGGATCAATTTCATAAATTAAAGTATCCTTTTAGTCTTAATGGTCCTAACACAACATGGGAGCAAGTTTCTTTTATGTATAATATTTATCGTTATTATTAATTTTACACGACTGGACCCCTCGTCCAAAATTCCTAGCAACACCGTTTGATAAACTAGTTGATAAGGCCTTAATATCATATTAATTAGATCTTTAAAGTGTCAAAAGCTCATTTGGTCTTTTTCTCTATATATAGATAACAAAGCTAAACTATCAACTTAGGCTAAGAAAAAACCCCAAAAATTCGTACAATACAAAACCATAATGACTTCACTTAGATTATTTGCAAAGGCTTACGAGAGTTATATACCTTACATAGCAATGCTTCTAGTTGGAGTAATATATACAGGCATGGTGGCTTTATTATCCAAAGCTTCCGGAATGATTAATCCTTCCATATTTGTTCAGGATCACGATATGTTTGAATATGTACTATTACGCACTCAATCATACATCTGCAACATTTGTTGCTGCAACAACTAACCTGGTTCCGACTATTACCTTTGTGATAGTTCTTATTCTAAGGTACACATATATTATCCTTTTTAGCAATAAAAATATTTATCTTTTAAAGAATATATCATACTTGTTTGAAAAAAAAAATTACTTTAACATATAAATATATTAGATTTTTTTATTATTCATTGATATAACAATATTAGAAATACTTATAGACCACAATTTATCTATCTAACCTTTTAAAAAAACTTTAAAATATATGTATCTTTTTTGACAAAATAAAATAAGCTGTTACCTTATTTTTACAAATAAAATAGCTATCTCGAAAGTACTATATCATATTTATTTAAAACAAATTTTACTCTACAATATTTAATTTTCATGCAATTTAATAAGAAAAAGTTTAAAAAATTTAGTAAGTAGTTTTTTATTATTGATCAATACACCGACGCTCTATTTATATACAAGGACTAACAAATGAGCTAAACCTCCACGTGTACACTAAACTTTCAAAATAGACTACATAATAGATCAAGTAATCAACTAATTTCAACACCCCTCAAGTTGGAGGTTGCAATAACAAACCCAGCTTGCGTAACAAGGCTAAACGTCCAGACCCAGTAAGAGACTTAGTGAAGATGCCAACTAATAGAGAAGACGAGAGTGTAAAATTAAGAGCAATAATACCAGCCTGCAGTTGTTGAAACATAATAACAATCCAACTCGATATGTTTGGTCCATTCATGAAAAACGGGATTCTTCGCAATATGTATATGCGCCATATTATCACATTTGAAAGCGATAGGAGTAATATTGTCTACCCCTAAGTCTGCTAAGAAATGACTTCACCACACCAATTCACTGGTTATTCTCCTCATTAATCAAAACTCCGCTTCGATAGATGAAAAAAAAACAGTTAATTTCTTTTAGATTTTTAAGATATCGAACTACCTCCCAAAAGAACAAAATATCCACTAATAGACCATCGTGAGTATAGGCAAGATGCCAATCAGAATCACAAAAAAATTGTTCAATTCGAATGTGAAGTATTAACCCATAAAAGAAGAAGGCTCGAAGATATTCAGAATAATAATTGCAGCGTCCCAATGTGCTTTCTAGGGTTGTTAATTGAATTGACTAAAAAATTGGACACTATAAGCTATGTTTGAACGAGTATGAACCAAAAAGTTCAACTTTCCAACTAGGTATAGGTATCGATATGCAGTCAGTTCAAGCAAAGCAAAGAATTTGGGCATGTCAAGCAAAAGCTTAAGATTACTGGGGAAGGGTGAAACAACATTCCCAACATCAAAAACTTCATATTTTTCAAGTAAATCAATGAGATATTTCTTATGAGTCAAGAACATTCCTTGAAGAAACTCAAGACCAAAAAGATAATTGAGCTTACATAAATCCTTGATTTTAAAAGATTATGCAAATAGTGATTCAAATTAGTGATCTCTAAAGGAGTATCACCTATGACAATTACATCATGCACATGAACAACCACACTGATAGTGATGGATGAATTGGAAGTCTTTCTAAAGGAGCATCACCTATGACAATTACATCATCTTCTTAGCATGCTCAAACCCCTTCAATCACAAAGCATTGGCCAATTTCAAGTACCACTATCTAGAAACCTGTTTGAGACCATAAAGTGATTTAATAATCTCACTACAAGGGAAATAAGTTTTAGAGAAGGAATTTTTAGATATGCATCTAAATATACATTATAGAGAAGGATTTAGATGACGAAAATGAGAAGTGTAACTAAACGTATGATGATTTTTAGAGAAGAGTTTGAAAGATAATTATATGCTGTGAGAAATATTGTTAAAGACTTTAGAGAAGCATTCTACTAAAAACCTCTCCAAAAAGCCAACATCTATGATTTACTAACATTTTTTAAGCTTCACTAAAAGTAATTTTTTTATATTTTTTTAAAATTAGCAAAAAAGATTTAGTTACCTAAATCTTTTTTGTATCTAAAAAGTTTATTATACTACGTTAATAATCATTTAAACCAAAGTTTTAAGTATAAATTTTTAAACACAACCTACAACCATTTTATATAAGAATTTCAAAAATCTCTTATTTCAAAAAAAACTTCTGGGGCGAATATGAAATTTTGACATTGAACGCCTAATCGTAATTCTCCCTCTTCTTGGCAGATTGAAACCCTTATCGCTAATCGACCCCTCCTCGTCGTTGTTCACTCTCACCACGGAGTTCAGAGTTGTTAGTTGTTGTTGTGCGTTTCATCACGTTGGAGTTTGATTTTGTGCATCTCATTCACTGAAAGGTACATTGTTGGATTATGTGCCATTTTGCTGCAAGTTTTCATTGATTGATTTGGAATTTGGTTCTGTTCAAAGACTAAATTCGATTCGTCTGTTATCAAGAATAGAGTTGTTGGTGGGAGTTCAAGCAAGCATTCGGTTGATTCCAAGCATAAATTTTCGACCACAACCTCAACTAATGTTTCTAAAACTGAGGTAAATTCCTAAGTTTTATGTGATTTTTATCCAATTTTGATGATTTTTTGAATTGTATTGAGAACTACGTAATTTATTACCGAGTTATTTGGGCGTGAAATTGAAAATAATCGAACAATTTGCAGTCAATTAGATGATTCGTATAGTTTGTAGATTCATCCGAATTGCAATCTGAATCTGTTGTTTCAATCGATTGAAAATTAGTCTCTCTGTGCCCTAACCCCCAAATTTGATACCCCTTATCTCCCATATAAAGAAACTAAGGAACAAGAGGCCTTTGATGTGTTATGCCAAACAGATAAATTTATGAATTCCAGATTAATGGAAATTTCATTAATTGCAGTTAGATATATATATATGGAAGATTATAAGGATCATTCATTATGATCATGGCTTTAGATTAGGAAACAAAATGTAAACAAATTAGACTAGACTAGATGTATGGTGAAGATTGGTCCGTACGATTGTTAGAATTGGATGGTTTGTAAATGAATAGTCCTCCAAGGAACAAAATTAACAAGTACCAGAAGATTAGTGTCAAATTCATTTGAACATTTGTTTCAAGTTTGAAAAGTACTAGGTTTAATCATTGTAATTTTTTGAGTAATTCATTTCTATCTGTAGAATCCGAAACCATAGTGTTTCTAGTTTTGCATTTTAAGCTTGTCCATAGAGCTTTTTGGTTTGCTGAACCTGTATTTTGTCCACCAAGTTCATATTACAGAGATCTGCAGAGTCTAATAAATTACTGCATTCTGCCCTAGCTTATTATCTAATCTGACATTCAACATTAAGTCTAATAAATTACTGCATTTTGTCCATTAAGTCTAATAAATATGGAAGGATTTAAGGTAATGAACATAAAGAGGAAGAGGATGAGCAGAGGAAAGGAAATGGAATACCAAGAGCACAAGGCACAATATAGGTAACTACATTTACATGAAAAAGAGAAAGAATACCTAGCACAAACCAATGCACGTCAACCATGTCTACCAAGTTCTGCCATCGACTAATTGTTAAGTTATTTTAAAATCATTTGTTAAAGTTTATTTTTTTAATAAGTATCAACATGTCAGTCATAACCTCTGCCTCTAATATTGGTTGGTGCGTTGTTTTCCAGTTGGCAAACTCTGAAGAAGACATTGATGGGCAGTTTACTGGAAAGTGGTGGCACAATCTCATCACTCCATGTAGGAAGTAAAGCAAGATTGTAAGCTTTTTTGGTTGTGGAGTCATTTAGAATTCTCATGACCAAAAGGAATATTATGCAATAGTGTGTTGTATCCTGTATGAAGCAGATACATAACTCATTAGGTGTCACATTACTACAGTTGTTTGGGCTGTGTTATATTTATCTGCCTATCTCTTGTACTCACAGGCAAGCTTTCATTTGTGCAGTCTTTTGGTAAAAATCAAGTGTCCTTAGAGATTAATTTATAGAACGTTTGTCTTAATTATTACAATTGTTGTGCAAGTGTAACAGCACATGTTCGTCTTTCAAATGAGTTGTAAGATTGACCCAATGAAATTTCCAAACTCTTTCTAATGTCACTAAATATGAGTTATAGGATTTATTTTTATTTTTCTTGTCTAAAATACATAGACTTTCGAGACTGCAGCATTAATTCTCGATTATTAGAAGCTGCATTTTTTAACTATAGAATCTGCAATTATATTTTAGTAATCCCAATCTATGTTTTAGTTTAGCACTTTCTGTAATCCCAAACCCATCCGCATATGCTAATTCAGTTTGGCTCCAGAAGAAGACTCTAATAGCTTCGAATCAAGTGAAGACTTGTACAAAGCCATATGATTAAGTTGTTCAACATCATTCAATCAAACTAATGAACAATTATGTATATGTTGCAGGAGATGAAGAAGCTGAGAACTTGAGTGGTGCACTAAGAATTGAAACAGGAAGACATGCTCTGTGCTGTTTCAGAGATGAAGGATCAAGTCCTGGAGAACAATGGTAAATTTGAAATATCTGCTAATAAACATACTGTAGGATCGAGAGTCTTGTCCTGTAAGAGAGAGTAATGATCTTACCTGATAACTAGATAACTCTTACCCGATAAGTTAACCTTATAAGTTTCTTATGCCTATATGATGTTGGAAGCACTGCCTTTGTATATTTGTTTGTGTTGTTAATGCTCACCTTCAGTCGATGCACATTTTCAGGGGGTGTATTACTTCAGTAAAAAATATGAAGCCTTTCTCACTCTTTATCAGAAAGATGCCCCTTCCACTGCTATCTCACTCTTTATCCACCTCTAAAGATTTAGGGGCCGTTTACCAAATACTTACCCGGTAAGTGCTTACCGGTAAAATTTAACACTATTATTTTACTTTCCGGGTAAGATTTTAGTCCAATTGATTTGAGTATTTTTTTTTTAATCTTCCTAGAATCTAATGGTATATCTATCTTATTATTTAAGGAAGTACAAAGAAATTAGTGCTCCACGTGTTGAGGACTTATGTTTCATCACAGACGACACCTACACTAGACAAGAGGTACATTCACTTACTGCTACTACTACAGATTTACTTTAATACTTGTAGCATATGACAATATAAGCTTAGGTAGGTGTAGGTCTTGTAAATGAGGCAAGAGATTGTCACAATTGGCAACACTATTTTGCTCAACTGTTTCTTGTAATCCACTTAGCTACCTGCCAAAATCTCAATAATAAGGTTTATGTAAATGGTCTTGAATAATAAGTTTCTGGTGTTTAACGGCCTTACTTAGTTTTCTCAAACTATGGATATACAACCACTTTTGCTTCAATTAGTCCCTTCCTCAACTCAAAATTCAGATATTAATTGTAGCAAATGATCCCGTCTCGCTTGCATTTCATCTTGTTAAACTTTCCTGCCACATATGGCATTCTGAAAACCAATTTGTGTAAGTCTAAAGGCTAACGACTACCTTTTACTTATCAGGTACTGGACATGGAGCTTCAAGTTATGGACATATTGAGCTTTCATCTTTCTGTTCCAACTGTAAAAAAGTTCCTTAGGTAAAAAACAACACTTCCACTCTATGTTAGAAACATTCATCCAACTCTCAACCTTCTAATACGCAATGATCTACGATTTATTTTCAGGAGATTCATTTTAGCAGCACAAAGTTCTTATAAGGTACATTAATACAAAGTTTGTTCATCGCCTTTTTGATCATTACAACAAAATTCATTCTATGGATTCGTGACATAGCACCAACTCTTCATGCCGATTAAGCCACATTGAGATGTCTGCTAGACTTGCCTCAAAAGAATTCGAGCTTACTTCAACCAAATCTGGGCTCGTTCATATGAAGTATGAAATGTCTGAGCTGCATTAAATGGTGAGGTCGATTGTATTTGGCCAACCACTTTCGAGTATTTCAGCTTCACTAATTAAATGTTCAAGACTTTGGTTACAAGACTCGAGATCGTTATATATTCTATTATGATTTTGGATTTTTTTTGGATAAATTTGGATGGATGCATGAATTGAGATAGAACGTAAGGTTTGTTCTAAAAAATCTTGTATTTTATATGAAAATAAAAAATATATAAAATTTTATTGTTTCCGATTTTTATAAAGTTGGTTAATATTATGTTTTATTATTTTCATCTATTATAATATATATAATTATATGAATCTATAGATAATATATGAATGAATTTAATATATAGTATTAACGTTTTAGAGAAGAAAGTGATCTTCTAAAAGTGTATCTAAAAATAAGCTTTAAAGAAGATTTTGAATACTTGTATCTAAAGATAAGATTTAGAGAAGGTTTATAAAGTATAAGTAAATGATATCTTTAGAGAAGGTTTTGATAGAATGTAACTAAAGTCAATACTTTTAGAGAAGGTTTTTTTTGTAAACCTTCTCTAAAAGTACCTTTTAGAGACGCTCTTAAACCGTCACAATACTTTAAAATTAAATGCTTTTAGAGAAGATTTTGAAAGAAAATTGACTAACCTTTAGATAAGCTTTGAAAGTGTATCTAAAACCCCCAAAAAACATCTCTAAAAGCTAACAAAAATGCACCCTTGTGAAACCCTCTCTAAAACCTTTACGTAGAGAAGCTTTTTAACGAAAATGGAAAGCTTCTATAAAACCTTTAGAGAAAATTTTAAAACCATTAAGTACAAAACAAAAGCTTCTCATCTGAAGGTCATTTTTCTTATAGCGTCTTACAAACATAGTTTGGATAAGAACATACAATTTATTTGTTCTCTTCATATAAACCCCCTCATGTAAAAAGGCATTGTTAATGTCGAATTGATGCATATCCCACTTTTGTTTAACAACAAGGGCTAGTATGCAAAGTATAGTAGTGAATTTCACAACGGGAGAAAACATCTCATGATAATCTTCATCAGCACATTGTGTAAGACCTTGATCTACGAATCGTTCCTTATATCTTTCAACTAGCCATCTTTAGTAGACTTGGTTAAACCCACTTGCAGCCTATCGCATGTCTCTCCTAAGGTAATGGGACTAATCTCCATGTTTGATTATCTTCTAGAGCTACAAATATTTAGCCATCATATCGCTTCTAGCCAACAAGGAGTTTTGATAGTTTCTTCATAGTTTTTAGGTTCCACGACGGAAACTATATTGGCAATAAACATTGACTAGCACGTACTATCCAAAACAGTGAAACATAAATTCAAAGAATCAAAACACATGTTAGTCATTATATGAGGAAGTATAAGAAACATAATCTGGAAAATCAGAGTACTTAATTACAAACAAAATCATCCAACCAACCAGGTAGTTTGTGAACTCGTGTAGTCTTACGAGGAACCGAAGAATCATTAGCTTGACAATCACAAATTGAAAAAGAAATTTTTGAACTATAAGTGGAACTAGTATCATTTGACATAGAAAATTGCTCAAGCAATTTTTATCATTAATATAAAATGGTAAAGCTGGAATATTTCTATTTAAATAACAATTTCCGAAATGAAATGTATTAATTATAAAAGTAATATTTTTTCTCAAACCCCACCATTTTCGTCCTAAAAACCCATTAATCAGAACACCTATTTAACATGAAACTAATCAATACTCATACAAAATGCAAAAAAAAGGTTTAACATCCAAATACTAAAAACATAGATAAAACTCTATTATCCAAAAACACCAAAAGATTGAAAGGTTCCAATATACCAAAACCATAAATTATTGGTACACTCCATACCTAAAAACAAAACCGAAAACATGGATAATACACTATCAAAAAATAACACCTTTTGGTGACGAAGGAGATCCGCATCCATCGAATGTGGCGAACTCAAAGTAATTCATACATCAATAGTACCGACTTTCTCTAATGTCAATGGAATCTGTATACGAATCTACCGAGTACCTCATCAAAACCTAAGCTGCATATAACACTCCAACGACTACCAATGCAAGCCCAACTTGGTATACAACTCCAACAAGTACCACCGCGAGCATTAGGGTGACGATGATTCCTACTGGTCCTCTACATTAGCCTCTCCTACAAAAGTCAACAGTCTCTGTATACGACTCATACGAGTACCACCACAAGACCCTAGCTCCGTATACGATTCATATGAGTACCATCCCAGGTTTTCCCAATCATTGACTTGGTGACCACTCACTATAAATTATATTCGGAACATCAAAACATCTCACCTGAACAACAAACATCAACCCATTAACCTTGGAGTTTGACTCTATGCAAGTTTACTTCCGCAATACCAAATGGCATCGACAAGTCATAGGTCTTAGAGTCTGATTCTCCATGAGTCTATCTCTGCAATGCCCAAAATAACATCATACGATTCATATGTCTATGGATCCATTTCATCACAATCTAGATTACATGATTCCATTTGAATAACTACAGCACTCAAAACATGTAATTTTCAAATAAATATGCAATTAATAAATGCAAATATACCCAAAGCTCAACATTGAGCAATCTAAAGCTGACAAATGTTCTCAAAACTCATTTGGACCAATATTGAATCAATAAACACCCCAACTTATTTAACTACCCAATTAAAAGCCAACGTAAGTCAATAAATTGCACAAAATGCAATGTTCATTTTAAAGAGTTAAATCACACAAACCATTTATATAGTACGGTTTAAAACTTTTGTGGTATGGTTTAAGATTTGCATTTTCATCAAACTATAATTTACAATGCAGTTTGCGGTTTTGAATTATCAATTATATATATATATATATATGTATATATATAATCATTTATCAAGTAAAATAGTTAATAGGCTATTTATTATTTGTTAATTTTTTTTTAATTTATTTTGCTACACTCGACTTAAACATCCTATGAACTCATCCAATGGAAACTTGAGTTTTACATTACAGATTCCTTGTTTAACTATTGTTTTTTGTTTTTTTGTCAAACAATATAGTCGAATTTATTTTGTTGTTAACGTAATTTCTAGATATGTTAATTTGTATTAATCATTGGTCTCTTTAGTATGTGTTACGCTATTTTTAATTATGCATATTCCATCCATATTGGAACTTTTTTATTATAAGAAATATGGAAAAAAAAAAAAAAAAACTAATCATCTGAGTTTATTTTGAAGTTGTCATTTTATAATTATTGGATTGTAATGTATTACGCATTAATTATACCATATTTTGTGGTGCCGCACTTTTACGGTTTAAAACATATGTAGTGCGATTACAAAAAATCTTCAAACTGCATATGTAGATATGGTTTATGGTTTGACCTTAAACCACATCAAATCAAATCAAATCGCAATGCAAACACAGTTAGTATGGTGGTGACAAGAATGAATGATTATGGTAGAAAGTACATATATAAAAAGAATGAGTCTTTATGCACTAATATATATATATATATATATATATATATAATTAAATTCGTTAGTTTCTTGCATGCAAAATAGAATCAATTATTAATTTTATTTGAATACAATGAGTGGTTAGTTCTCAATAAAAACCAAATGCGATGGCTGAAAAGAGTTGGACCACTCTGTAAATTTCGTCAGCGTCTTAGTTTTAACAACTTGGAGTCTCTGAACCCTCATCTGTTTCTTTCGTCGTATTTTGTGGAGTCTCAAAACCTGAAAATTAATACCAAGAAAATTATATATTGACATTGTGATTTCTCAAACCATATTTGTTTGTAGCAAATAAAAACCATACTTTGTTGTTGCATGAAATCAATTTCACATACGAGACTTTGATTTGTTTAAGTATATATAGTTGTGATGGATCCAAAATCCATGACTCAATTGGTCAAAAACCCGATGACAGATCGGACCTTCAGGACTCTTGGAGGGCATTGATCGTGATCGCTACAAGGAAGGTAGTGTTACACTATACGACTCTAGCCCCAATGAGATGTTTGTAAAGAGGCTTAAGGGGATTCACCGTTGGAACTCACATTCTCTTTTCAATGGCTTTTTGGGAGAGTAATTCCGAGGTTTCATATATTCTCACATGCATGGTATTAGAGTTAAAGGTCTACCAACGCTCTAGGACATGTTAAAGTCCCATATTTGCTAACCATTCCGCGTCTATATATGTGGGACCTCATTAATTATCTTCTCAATGGCTTTTTTGAAAAGTAACCTATATAAGTAGGTTCCACATAAACTAACAAGTTCAGGATTCTTGAACCCTAACACCCTCCGATAATGCCTTCAAGTCTTTCAGAATTCGCTATATCTAATATGCATATATAGGGAGGTCCAAACAAGAACAAAGTAAAAGCATATATAGAGAGGTCCAAACAAGAACAAAGTAAAAGCATATATAGGGAGGTCCAAACAAGAACAAAGTAAAAATAAGAAAACACGCATGCATGAACGGTTAAATCACATTTGATTTTTCACTTAAATCACACACCATTACCAAACACGGTCAACGCAAAGGATGTGCCATTGACGACTTGACCAGCAACCAAGTTTGCACCGGGAAAAGACAGAATGCATGCGATTCTAATTAAAGAATCTTTAAGAAGATAAACTAATTAGCAGAGGTTAGCAACACGACAGACTACAAGAGACAATGGAATCTTGAATTCACATGCACACAAAACTGTTTGACTGATCAAGTTTTGGTCTACACCCTCCATTGACCCATCATCCCACATATGGCCCCCCCTTACAGCTAATCATCTCACATGCCACATCTATCTCTCTTTATATATGTATATCCACATGTATCATCATCACCATCTACATACATATACACATATGTTTCATCCACATGCAAAGCCTTTAATTTTCAATATATATATATATATATATATATAGATAGATATTTGGATCACGATAGGTGCTTACCGGTGGGAGAGGGAGAAGGAGGAGAAGGAAAGAGTTGCCTTGGGGGTGGCGTAGGATAGTCAGAAGGACCACTCTGGTGCGTAGCATAGTAGAGATACGACGAGTGGTGAATAGGTTGCGCTTGGGGTGTTAATGCTCCTCCTCTTCGTGTAGGTACTTGGGTAGGGGAATACCCATAGTAATATGGTGTGGGTCCATACATTTGATGATGATGGTATAGACGTTGCATTGCTGGATTGTACATAGCCTGCCAACACGTTGTTTACAATTTCATAAATATTCAATAATATAATAAGGGGGTGTTTGGGAAAGCGTTTCAAACGGACTTATTGACTTATACCGGTGCCAAACCGGTAATAAGTCATTTTGGAGTGTTTGGATAAAAAAAAAAAA
>NC_037533.1:399152-408401 GCF_001531365.2 Cynara cardunculus var. scolymus
AGAATTTATATTTATATTTTTAAATTCTAATTCTTTGAAAAAATTTTGGAAATATTTTTTATTTTTATTCAAAATATATTTCATCAATAATCTTTTCTAAATGTAAGTATTTTTTTGGTATATTTGTTTCATTTTATATATGTAAGTATTTTTTTTGTTCAAAAAATGTTTAGAGACTTGAATCGCTTAAAATATGAAAGTTAATTGGGTTTTTTTTTAGGTTTTTTTCCCTTATTTTATCACATTAATCATTTTTATAAGTCATAAGGATGTATCTAACAGGTTTTAAAAAGTCCAAGGATTTATTTAACAGATTTTGGAATGTCCAAGGACTTATTTGTTCCAAAAAATTGTCTAATAACTTAATCATTCCTAACACTTCAGTCCATTGGTTTTTTTTTTTAACTTTTTCCTTTATTTTATTGGTTGTTTAGACCATGAAAAACTACCACATTAAAACTGAGCTAATACAACGTATAAATTGCTTTTAATATAGTATTTTTTGAAAGTTGTAACAAGTTTTTTATAATATTTTTAAAATAAAGTATCCTATAAAAAAATGTTCTATAAACACAAGAGTCCTATAAGAAATGAGTTTATGAGATATTTCTCAAAAGGGTTCTATATAAGTAATATGACGTTTTATTTTAAATATGTTTTAAAAAACTTGTTACGACATTAAAAAGTGTGATTGAACTTATTGTAACACTTTTACATGTAAACTTAAGTCTAATAAGACACTCTATTAAGATATTTAAACATTTTAGGCACTTTATAACCAAGATCTTGAATAAAAGATGTACAACTTGATAACGTAACAAAATAATATATCAAAACACAATTTTTATGCAATATAGAGAGAAACTGTAGAGAAAACTTACGTGATGATAAGCGTATTCTGAAGAATAAGTTGCATATCTGGATTGATAAAAGATGAAAAGTAATTAATCATGAATAAGTGGAAATGTTTTACATTGAATTGCATAAAAGACGATGATCAGAATTCATGTTACTAATTAATATTGATATTAGTTAACAATTTTATTTACAAAGTTAAATTTGTTTTTTAATAAATTAATGAAAATGTACTAGCTAGCTAGGGTGTTGCCAACTTGTCGATATAAAACCAACTCACATCCAACCATAATATAATAATTTATAAATACCCTAAAATTTATAGAAACAAAAAATAAAACGTTTTATCTGAAGATGTTGTAATAAATTTATAGGATGTTTTTAGGACATTTTAATACACAACGTTGTATTAGCAATTTTATAAGCTACTATTTGAAAAAGTGTCATATTAAAACAAGTTCCCTATAAAATTGTAAACATGACGTTTATTATTAAAATTGTCCTAAAAGATTTGTTAAGATGTATAAAAGCGTCATATAAATTTATTACAACGTATTTAGATAGGACGCTTTATTTTTTGATTCTACAAACCGAGTCTTATGAAATAGTCTATTAGAACGCTTAGAAATTGGTAGCGTCCCATAAATCCAATTTTGATGCAGTGTCATGTAAAACGTCCCGAAACTTAAAGTCCCTAAGTAAACTTATTAAAGTCCATAGTAAACTCCTTAGAATCCGTAGAGTTTCGAGGCAATTCCCCTTGGACTTTGTCTTATAATGATCTAAAGTGATAGAAACAACATTAATGAGTGCATAATCTACAATTCCTAATGCATATTGTTTACCTTATCATCTTTATCGATCTTAAATAAATCACAATTATACCAAATTCATTGATTACCTGACATCTTACACATAAAAATGTAATTTGAGTACTACAATTAAAATATAATACTAATATTTTTGATATTTAATTGAATATATATATATATATATCATTATTATGTATGTAAAAATTATAATATTTAATTTTTGTTTCCTTAACAAAAAAAAAACCTCTAAACCATTTATACAAAGATGATGCTATAAAAATGACAATTATAGTTTAAATATCGAATTATAATTGGTAAATCAGTTTAAAAAATAGGCAAGTTATTTTAAGAGATGAATACTATAAAAACTCTGCTTCTTTTTGTGTTTTAAATTTATTTTGCAATAGATTTAAAAACCTATATTTAATTCACAAGTTGCATGCATTATATATATATATATATATATATATATATATATGCTTGAGTTGAGACTTGAAAAACTCACCCATAAGGTGGATAGACGACGGATGACGAGGGTGATGGCGGAGGAGCTAACACACCGCTATAAGACGGAGATGCAATGCCACCTTGACTTTTTCCTACATTAATTAATTTTCAATAAATCCTGATAGTTTTTTAAACAAATTAATAAACGGTAAAACTTTCTAATTTTAGAATGTTAAACATATTCTTTAAATAAATAAAGGGTCTAACTTTTTAAATTTATTTCCTACATTTTTTTTAATCTGGAAACGGTGGAATGGTTTATAAAACTTAATTAAAATAAAAACAATATATATATACCTTGGGGTTGGGGTTGGGGTTGGGGTTGGGGTCGGCCAAGAGATGCAATGTTACAATTTGCTCGTCTTCCATCTATCATAGGATTTGGATCATTACAAGCTCTTTTTGCAGATTCAGCATTCTCATATGTCACCTTAATTAATTAGTAACATAAATATATATATATGAGCTTTATTAATTAATATATATATATATATATAAAGAAGGGGAAATTTATTAAGTATGAAACTTACAAAGCCATAACCCTTAGATTTGCCGGTGATCTTATCGGCGATAATAACAGCTTCAAGAATGTGACCAAACTGCTCGAAATATGTACGCATTTCTCCGAGGGGTGTCTCCCAAGCAAGCCCTCCCACAAACACCTTGGTCAAACTTGTGTCTCCGAAGGGTGATCGGTAATGTTGACCGTAGGCCATCAAAGACAAGGACTCAACTAAATGAATGAATGAATGATTAAGTTAGAGATGCTGTGCAATTCTGTCTGATGCAACAAAGATAAGTGGTGGTGTTGTATCTCTGACTCTTTCATCAATCTCTCTCTCTCTCTCTCTGAAGAAATTTGAAGAAGATATGATGGTGATGCAAATTGATGATTAAAGAAAACTAATTTGTGTTGTATTAGTTTTGTGGTGGTGGGTGTTGCGGTTTATAGTTGTAGTTTTTATATTTTATGGGTGTTTTCGAAGTTAATTATCTCTAAAGTATAGTTGGGTTGGGAGAGAGAGAAAGAATCTTGACACTAGAAGAATTTGCTGGATATTAGATAGAGGGGGTTGAGTTTGTGGCTTTCTTGTAAGGATTGACAGCTGCATGACTAAATGAAAGGGGTTGGGGAATATATATCTCAATTAATTGGGTTGTATAAATGGATATGGTTGTATTTGAAATATACCCTATATATATATAGACTTGGGATCATGTGAGACCAAGAGTTTTTCGCGAGACCCGTAAGACTAATTCTCAACCATTGGATTAGATCTAAAATATGAATATTCATAATCACAAAATTACCACGAGACTTCTCAATAATCACAAAATTGTCACCGTACAACTTTAGACCATTAGATCATTAGCTTATAAAGTTGATCAACGAACATAAATTGGTCTTACGGGTCTCAAGAAAAACCTTTGGTCTCACATGAATCCCACCCCATATATATATATATATATGTGTGTGTGTGTGTGTGTGTGTAAGGTTGGGTTTCAGTGAGAAAGAGAGTTAAGGTGAGAAGTATAAGAAATATCCTCCATCATTGAATACACACTAGAATGAGATGCACTGAGATACATCAGATCAAAAATGTATCAAGCACAATTTATGGGTGGATTTGAGATAAGACGATCAAGGGTTGAGATCCTTTATTACATTTCTAACTTTAGTTTTCTTTCTCACACAATCATTTGCTTATATATGTATAGATAGATATTTAAAGAGAGAGGAGGAGAATCAAACGAGAACATTGGTCAAAAAGAAAAAAAGGGTCAAATCAGATATGAATTACATGTGATTTGATTTTCATGTTCTCTTATTTGTTTATTATTTTTGTATGAACCTAATATTCTTTATCTCTCTCTCTACATATAGGACTCGTGTTCCGATGAGAACAAGAGTTGTGATGAGAATGTGAGGAAAAAACATTCATATACATTTTAACTAAGTTTATTTATTTTTTTCTTCTTTATCACGATCACCAAATGTTTAACAAATTCGTGCATGTAAAAGTATTAAATGTATGTAAAAGTTCGTGAAAATGACCTATAATTGAAGATAAATTTGAAAATAAAAATCGATGAATCTAATTGAAGATAGATGAATTTAGTTAAAAAAAATGAAGCTAGATTAAAAGGTCAACTCGTCGAAAGGCTCAGAATTATTCTCATAAAATTGTGAGAACCTTGAGAATTGGTAGATATTGTGCATGGTGTGCCATTTCACATGATTTTTTCATCTAATACTAATATTTACGGTATTGATTAATATATATTCGATTTATGATCTATTTTTTTCACATATATGTGTTTCACAATTTAAACCTTTTTTACATGTTTGTGAAACAAAAATGCACATAAAAAGTTTCAAATTGTAAATCAAATACATAGGAAACAAAAACATTGTAAAATGAATATATATATATATATATATATATATATATATATATATATGTTAATCAATTTTCTTAAATCATAGTCTTAGATAAAAAAACAACATGAAATAAGATCTTGAGGTAACATTTTTCATGATTATCACAAAATATGGATTCTCATTTGATTATGCTCTATATATATATATATATATATATATATATATATATATATATATATATATCTTAAGGTAACATTTTCCACGATTATCATAAAATATGGATTCTCATTTGATTATGCTCATATATATATATATATATATATATATATATATATATATATATATACGGGGTAAATCATATCAGAACTACAAAAAGTTACAAACCCGTGGAATGGATCTAAAAATATTTTTTTCCATGCTTTTTTTTAATCAAAGTGTAGGATTTAAGGTAGTGTGACTACAATAAAAAATGGTTTTATAAGACACCTAAAATGTATAGCATCTTAATAAAATACTTTATAAGAATTATTGAATCAAACCAAAAAACATCTTATCTGAAAGTGCTATAATAGGTTTATAAGACACTTTTTTAGATGTTTTCATAAGTTTTTTGGACACTTTTGAAACAATGTGCCGCATTAATTATTTTATACGACACTATTTGAAAAAATGTCTTATAAACACAATTGTCCTATAAAAAGATGGGTTTATAGAACATTTTCTAAAAGTGTCCTATAAAATAGCTAATAAAAAATCGTCCTGGAGAACTTGTTAAAATGCTAAAAGTGTTTTATACACCCATTCTAACGCTTTTAGACATTTTAGATATCCCATAAAGTCAATTTTGTTGTAGTGTATTCATATATATTTTTTTCGCAATGTGAAACTTTTTAACATGTATATTTCCTTTCAACATGTGAACCAAAAAAAGTTTCACATATATTTTTTCACAATGTGAAAACAAACATATATGGAACAACTTACCTTAAATAATAGCATTTCATAAAAAAATCATATAAAAATATTTTTATATCGTCAGTTCTCATGGTGATTATCGTCATATATATTCAAATAATAGCATTTGTAACATTTTGGTGATTCTCATTTGATAATTGTCATATATATACATACATACACACACACACACACACACACATATATATATATATATATATATATATTAGAAGGGTACTCGCACAATGCAGCGAGATACATCTTGATTTTATTATTTCATTTTATTCTTTGTATATTGACACGGTACAGTTTTATATAGTTTTGAGAAAGTGATGATGTTTTTATTTTTGAATAAAATATAAATTTGAAGATAATGTAATTAAAATTTTGAAAAAAAATATCGATATTACTATCAAATTAACTATTTAAAAGTTATCCGTTTTTATATAATTTCTTTAATTCAATTTTTTTATTATAATAATTTAGGTCTAATAATGAATCAATTTATTTTTGGTTTAATAATTTTTTTATAAAGATAATAATTAAGTATTATATTAGTTTAATAACAACTCAATTTATGTTGGTTTAATAATATAAGTTTTTGTAAATATAATAATTAAGTATGCTATTAGAACTCAACGATTATCCTAATTATATTTTAGATTTTTTATATTTAAAATGTGATGTTTATCTGGTACATAATTATGTTTATCTACAGTTAGTTACATGAATTCAAAAATAGAGGTTTAGTAAGTTGTACTCATGCACAATTTACTTGTAATCCTGAATTTTAAGTAATATGAATCAATAAACAGTACTTCATGCATAAAAAATGGTTTTAAGAGTTTTTGTCGAATATTTTATAATATAATATAGATATAAGGTTGGGTCTCATTGAGAATAAAACTCATGCCGATCCTAAGATTTTTGATGTCATGTGCGAAAATAGTGAAAAAATGTCCACAAGCCTATTTTTTAAGCCAATGAAACAACGAAACATGTGATTTCTTAAAGAGTTTAGAACCTATTCAAATTAAGTATCTCATCCCCATGTTGATTGATCGTGCTTCCTTCTTTTCCAGATTTCCCTTTTCCAAATTGAAATTAGCAACATAAATTTTTTCCCCAATATATGGGACTTAAAAGACAAGGAAAACTATAACTACTTTTTAACTATAAATAGTAAATTATATCCAAATTATTGTCATAGCAAGGAAAAAATAAAACTCAAAAGTTACAAGTCTAACGACTAAAGGCTAAGGGCCTATCTGTTAGCAACTTAAAAGCCTAATGGAACTAACAGCTTAGTTGCTTAACTGTGCATGACTGTTTCGTAATGGCTTAATGATATAGAAGGTGACTTATCCATTAAGCTTCTAGGGGGAGTTTTATATAGAAAACCAAGTTTTTTTTTTTTTCCAAACATGTCCCTTCCAACTAAAAAAATGCTCCTTACATCGACGAAAAAACTCTCCCAAACAAAACTTTTCCAACTTATACAAACAGATTAATTCATACAGACAACTTTATCCACATAAAACTTAATAAAAAATCAATCAAACAGCCCCTAAATCTAGTTTGGTATTCCAAACCTCAAAGTAAACAAAATTCAAAAGAATAATAATAAATTGTCAAATTCATAATCTATGTTAATGTTCATTGCAAAGAACAAGTGTTCAATAATTAAGACAATATCACAATATGTTGTGCAGTGTGTTCCAGATATGTTGATATAGTGATGTGCTCATTTGCATTGAAAATTTCAATTATCAAATATTTCAATATGCAAGAGGAAGACTCATTATCAAAATGACAAAAGCTCATTCGCCTTAGCCTAGTAGGTAAGTAACCCACACGACCACATGACCCAACTTTATAATAATCAATTAGAAATTTAGATTTTTTTGCAAAAATATTTAAAGATTCATAAATCATAATATGAATCACACAACAACTCGGTAAGTTCAATCAACAGTAGAAATCAGTCATTCGAGATTTTTATCTTTGATTTCTTGAATCTGATTACATGACCGTTAATCGGCTGGAAAGAGAACTTCATGCCTTGAAAATCGAAATAGTCGAACTTTGAAGAACAATAGAAATTAGATTGATTTGTTGGAATGATGGCATTAACTGGTTTACGATGTTTATTCAGTATTCATCACACTAGGCCTTGGGCCTGTTTTTATAGTTAAAGCTCAATTGTCCAATTGTCAAATTATTAAACTCAAAACTAGTAATAGATGACAACTTGATGCCCCTTTAGGCTTTGATTCCCCATGCGGCCACACTTGGTTGCAGCCGTGACCACGACCGACCCTGAATTAAGACTTATGATGAGAATGGTGAAAATAAGTTATAAACCTATAGGAGTTTATTTTATGACCTTACGTCTATAATAATCACTAACATCCAATTACCTTTAATTGACTGTCGGCCCAAAACATGAAATTTCATAATATCTTCATCAATCTTAATATTCAATATCATCTTCACTTTCACTCACTTTCACAAACTTTTACATATTTTAGGCACTTTTCCATTCGTTAATACACGAGTAAATTACATGTTTCGTTCATGTAATTAAGTATTTTTAACGGTCCTTGTCCCTTTTTTGAAAATTCAACATAATGTGTCCTTGTGTTTCATTGTTTAACGAATTACGTCTCTGTGTTTGCATTTTTTAATTAGTTGGTTCTCTATCGTTGTATTTTTTAATAAGTTCGGTCCTTAAATGAATCAACGATTTGGGTCCTTGTGGTTGCATTAAGGACCTATCTCGTAGTAAAAATGCAACCATAGGACAGATCCGTTGAATTTTCAAAAAAAAAAGGACCGTTAAAAACATATAATCACAAAGACGAAAATGTAATTTACTCTTTATTGAAGTTTCTGGGAGGGTAAAAGAAATTGGTGAATGAAGATAGTTCAAGGTAAAGGAAGGTTTTGTTCTCATATTTTCAATAGAACTATTATTCTCACACGATATCAAGTATGTGTGTGTGTGTGTGTGTCTATATATATATATATATATATATAAGTTTAGATTCCGGTGAGAATGTAAGTCTCAGTGAGAAGGGTAAGATTGAATATCCACCCTTGGATCAATCTTAATTGCAGATCAAGATTAATGCGATGCACCGAGATGTACCAGACCAATTCCCGAGAAAAGCACGATTCACAGGGTAGGGTGAGATTAAAAGTGATCATATGGATCCAGATCCCTTCTTATTCTCACCTTAAGTCATAATCTCACACAACCATTCGTCTATATATATATATATATATATATATATATATATATATATATATATATACACACACACACACACATACAAGGGCTTAATCAAATGAGAACTAATTAGTTTGTGGTAACCTTGAGGTCCAATCTCAACCACAAATCAATAGATAAATTAAGAAATTTCTAATTTTGGTAATTTTGGATTAAAATTTTAATGCAAGGACATTTTAGGTATTTTAAAACTCTCTTCTTTCTTCTCTCCTCCCTCTTCTCTCCTCTCCACATTCCCCATCCTCCGGCCACCATCCTCCGGTGATACCACTATGGTATCATAATGCATCTTATGTGTGCTTGGGTATCACATTGAGGTGGTTTGTGTGGTCGATCGGAGATATAACACAATGGTATCACAATGCATCTTATATGTGCTTGGGTATCACACTAAGGTCGTTTGTGTGGTCGAACGGAGATGTAACACAGTGGTATCACAATGCATC
>NC_037533.1:408411-415975 GCF_001531365.2 Cynara cardunculus var. scolymus
CGGAGATGTAACACAGTGGTATCACAATGCATCTTATATGTGCTTGGGTATCACATTGTGTCTTTTGTTTAACAGAGTCAATATTTTTAGGTATCACACTGAGGTCGTTTGTGTGGTCGATTGGAGATGTAACACAGTGGTATCACAATGCATCTTATATGTGCTTGGGTATCACATTGTATCTTTTGTTTAACAGAGTCAATATTTTTAGGTATCACTGGAGGACGGTGGCTAGAAAACGGAGGCCGGAAACCGGAGGATGGGGGACAGAGAGAGAAGAGAGAAGAGAGGAGATAGGAGAGTTTTAAAATACCTTAAATGTCCGTGCATTAAAATTTTAATTCAAAATTACCAAAATTATAAACTTCCTAATTTATCTATTGATTTGTGGTTGAGATTGGATCTCACGGTTATCACAAACTAGTCAATTCTCCCTTGAATAGGCCCCTATATATATAATCGTAAGTTCATTTGAGAAGTGGTAAGTATTTGATAAATAGAGAAGTGATCATAGTCTTTCATCTGGTCAAAATTTGTTGTTTTGACTGTGAAGCACAGAATAATTCCTCTATGGTATACGAAAGATAGAGGGGTAGTTTTGTAACTTTTACAAATAGGCGGCAAAACAAGTGTATATGTGAACCTGTGTAATTCACATATGAACCCGTGTGATTCATATATGAACTAATTAACTTATTCGCATATGAACTATAGGTTCACATATGCACTTGTTTTCCACATATTTATAAAAGTTATTAAACTACCCCTCAACCAATCAAAGTCGTAATTCTTGACTACTCAAAGTCGTAATCTTTAACCAGTCAAAGCAACAATTTGTTATGAATCTTGACCATATGAAAGGATATGATCACTTCTTTACTTCTCAAATACTTACCAATTCTTAAATGAACCTCTCTCTCTCTCTCTATATATATATATATATATATATAGAGAGAGAGAGAGAGAGAGAAACAGAGAAAGATTCAAATTAGACGGTTGAATATGGTAAGAATGTGCCAAGGGATGTTTATATGTTGATTATTAAAAAAAATACATTTGAATATATGCATATGTAAACTCATATGAATAATTTGTAACATGAGTTGATATATGTATTTTCAAATGGATTGTTTTAGATTTTTTTCACACATGAACTTTTCTATTGCATCAGCTTACCATATTTAGCTTTTTTGGTGTCCGTACCTAACACAATTATTACTCTAATGCTAATTAGCACAAGTACCTAGAAAACCGACAATCCATGTCTGAGTGTTATGTTTTTCTCAACGACAACCAAAAATAGTGATGTTTTATATATGAAACAACAACAAAGAATAGTGATATTTCATATAAGCAACGAGGAACAATAATGTTTTAACACAATAATGATGAAATTCGGAGGGCGTATAACGAGGAAAAATTATTGTTGTTCGTATGAAGGAATTTCTTGGAAAATTGGTTAGTTCTACTCAATCTTCTTTCATCCCTGGGAGGCGTATTTCGGATAACATCTTGATGGCCCATGAACTTATGTCGGGGTATCAGGGCCATTCTAGACATCCTTGTTGTTTGTTCAAAATTGATATTCAGAAAGCATATGATACGGTATGGTCTTTTCTTAAGAACATGCTCAGTGGCTTTGGGTTTCACCCGGTTATGGTGCGATGAATAGAAGAATTGGTACAAACCGCCTCTTATTCTATTTCTTTGAATGGTGCTTTTTTCTATTTTTTTCAAAGGAGGTCGGGGTATAAGGCAAGGATACCCTATCTCTCCTTATCTTTTAACAATATTTATTACTTTGATTTTATAGCAGTACATACGCGAAGATCCTTCTTTTGGCTTCCATAAAGGGTGTAGAGCTTTGAATCTGACTCGTCTTTGTTTTGCTAATGACCTGTTTGTGTTTACTAGAGGTGATGTGGCTTCTGTGGATGTCATGAAACATGCATTTCAGGAATTCAAGAAGAGATCGGGCCTTGCCCCGAGTTTAGCTAAAAGTGAAGTATTTTTTGGCAATGTCCCGGAGGATGCCAAATATGCCATTATGGAATGACTTCCGTTTAGGGAAAGTAAGTTTCCTTATCGTTATCTTGGTGTTCCCTATCTCCCTTGAAGTTGAAGGTGGCGGATTTTGAAATCCTTGTTACGAAGGTTAAATTTCGTATCCAAAATTGGAAGGCTAAATTCCTTTTTTATGGTGGTCGATGCCAACTCATCCAATCAGTACTGGGCTCTCTCCAACTCTATTGGATGTCGGTGTTCCTTATTCCTTCGTTTGTTATTCATGAAATTGAAGGTCTTTTTCGGGACTTCCTGTGGGTTCAAGGGGGAAATGCTAGGGGACGTTATTGAATAGCCTATTATGAGGTTTGTATGCCCAAGTCGTGTGGGGTTCTTGGTATTAAAAGATTGGCTACTTGGAATTGTGCCTTACTAACATCGCATGTTTGGGACCTGTTACAGAGAAGAGATTCAGTTTGGGTCAAGTGGATTCATGAAAATCGTTTACAACATATTCATTTCTAGCTATTTCAGAAAAACCAAAAGTCTTCTTGGGTTTGGTAAGATACTGGATATTAGAGAATCCATTCGGCCACACTTCTTTGTTCAAATTGATGATGGAAGTAATACAAATGCTTGGGAGGACAACTGGCTCCCTATTGGCCCTCTTTCACATATCCTTTCTTACAGGAGTATTCATAGGAGTAGTTTCGATGCAAACTCTTCTATTTTGGAGGTTGTTAACAATTTGGATGGTTGTTGGCCACCTGATTGGAATAGTAGCGTTCTAAACCTTTCAACTTGCAATATCCCCCAAATTCAGTCTGATGCCCGTGATAAAGTATTATGGCTGATTTCTTATAATGCTTTAGT
Source organism: Cynara cardunculus var. scolymus (assembly GCF_001531365.2). Classification (NCBI taxonomy): domain Eukaryota; kingdom Viridiplantae; phylum Streptophyta; class Magnoliopsida; order Asterales; family Asteraceae; genus Cynara; species Cynara cardunculus. The sequence continues at coordinate 411,289 of NC_037533.1, forward strand.
TTCATTCGCGGTTCGAGAAGTTTGGGGATCCTTGGATGGTGTTTATGACGCGGTAGATTAGCATAAGCATGTATGGTTTAAGGGATGTATTCCTAAACATTCATTTTGCATGTGGCTTGCTTGTCGTCTTCGGCTTCCCACTCAGGACCGTATGAGGGCTTGGAAGGATGACCCTCCGGATTTGATTTGTCCTATGTGCCATTATTGCATGGATTCTCATAACCAGTTGTTCTTTGAGTGTGGTTTTCTCATGGAAATTTGGACTATTGTTAAACAAGAAGCTGGGATGGTGGCTGATGATACTTGGAGCGATATTCTTCATGACATCTCGAGTGGGAGGAGTAAAATTCGGTCTTCTATACATAAGCCCTCCCTTGCGACTTCTATTCATCATGTTTGGAGAGAGCGCAATTGAAGACTCTTTCAGAATCAAAGGAGGAATTTTGTTCAGATTGCTAAAGAAATTGGCGATGTGGTTTTGGCACGCCTAGCTTGGAGGTATCATGGAAGAAGAGTTGTGAGTATTATTAGTGATGGTAAGTCCTAGTTCTGGGGAGTGGTTTGTTTGGCTTGGTAGTTGGTCTTTTCTATGGTTACATTTGTTTGGGATCCTCTTTTGTATGTGTTTTGCTTCTATTTCCTTGTGTTTGTTTTGGCTTATTTTTGTCTGGTATGGGGAGGTCATCTGTTTTTACTGTTCCTGATGGCTTTGCCTTTTGTCTTGTAAGCTTGTTTCTTCGTTTTAATGCATTTGCCAGGAGTGTTGTCCTTTCCAAAAAAAAAAAAAAAGAACAATAATGTTTTACATATGAAACAACAAAGAGCAGTCATCAAAAAAAAAAAAGAATAAAACACAAATTAATGAGGTTTCAAGAAGTTTACAGTGAGATAGTTGATATTTCACAGGATTTCTTAGAATATGTTTATAATATTTAGAATATGTTAAAGATATTTGTTTTGTAAGAATTAATTAATAGGAGACTTTTATTTGAGAACCCATTAAAATATGATAACCTTGAGAACTAGTGCATCTTGTCTATTTTACATGATTTTTTTCATCTATAGGTTGGATTCAGTGTATTGATTAACATATATTTGTTTCACAATATTCACATTTTTATATGTTTATGAAACAAAAAGTACAACTAAAAAGTTTCACACTGTAAATCGAATATACATATAAAACAAACACATTGTGAAACAAATATATATTAATCAATATATTGAATTCTAGCTTTAATTGAAAAAATCATATGAAACAATGTCTTGCACTAATAGTTCTCATAGTTATCACAATACATAGAGTTCTCATATGATTAAGTCACTCAATTAATAATAGATAATTTAATTTTTTTTCTATAATTATTTATGATTTATTTTTATATACATAATAGAATTCAATTCTTTTTCAAATCCTACAAATCAAACACATTAAAAAATATATTTTTAGAAAATGTAAATTCATCAAAAACATTAGATCAAAAATCAAAGGTATTAAAAATAAAAGAATTACAAATAGAATTAATTAAGAACAGCTACTTTTGTTCTACGGACAGATGTATTTGCCCTATATTTTTAATAATTTATATTCTTTTTCATACATATGATATAACCAGCTAGAATAAATAAATTATTTTAATTAAATAAATTCCAATTACTAAAAGTAATCAAAGCGCTAATCATAACGCCACCCTTTTTGCCAACTCTCATAACTTAATCATATCGAAATTTTTGTCCATCTGTTGAAATCATCATCCATAACATCACTTTAATTTTTTTTTATCACAACGCTCCTATAAAATATATTTGCTATTTAATAGAATATATGAATATAGTATTTTCTTTTTATTCCATAATAAATGTTCTCGATAAAAATGATATATTGTTTTTAAATTTGTAATTATTAGACTTTTTAATTAATTAAAATACATTTTTTATCCTTAATAATAAAGAGATAAATTTTTCCAAAGTATAATAGGAAAGTGAAACACTATGTTTTGAAATAAATTAAAATAGAAATATGGACATTTATTTTGGGATATAGAGAACATAAACACATTATAGCGCATTCACCAAAATGGTCTTCTTTCACTTTAGGATTGTTTCCGGAAATTCGAAATAACGAGTCACCATTGATAATGACATATTATTGTTGCATATCTCGTTTGTACGCATCTTGGATCTACTACTAGAAATTCAATATGCGCGTATTCTCAACATTTAAGGAGTTTTTGCCACATAAGGATACTTGTGTGATTACGTAATGGTCACGTCTGGGAGCAGTTTGGATCGAAACCCCGATCTTTTTTACAATCTCTAGCTGAATGAATTCTTCAGAGGACGTTAATAATTTAAGTAGAGTTAGGAGTTTGTGACAACTCGCGTCATATTGGTAGAAAGGTGTAGTAAGTGCTCTCATTTAAGTGGGTGAAGGTTTCAAAAACCCATCCCACATCGATAGAAAAATGACATTTGTGAATTTCTTACAAGTCTCAAGTTGTGGTTTACTAATGACTTGCTTTCACGTTGATTCTTATCAGGTTAGTTCATTGTTTGGGATTTGTAATGCTACAAATTTGTCCCACTTTTTCGCTCTAATTTGAGCGGCCGAAATTGAATTTGCAATGATGATCCAACGATACAAGCTTCATTTATATTGATATATTCTAATAGGATATTCTAAAACATTTAGTTTGTATCACATTTTCTACACCTCCAGGAAGGTGTTACAGAAATATAACTACAAAACATACTAAAGGGATTAACATTAAACATTCAATCTCAATATTGAACTAAAAGTTTGAATTTTTTTTCCCTAAACATTACATCAATCCAAACTCATACATATATATATATATATATACATATATATATATATATATATATATAGTGAAACTATCAAACTGAATTACAGATATCAAGCAAGCTATCCCATGCATATTGGACTAGTTAATTAGTTTAACATATTTAATTAAAAAAATAGTCTAACAAAGAACTAGCTAGGTGAACAATGTCAAGCCCTTCCCCTTCCTAGAGCTCACATGACTTCCTCATGAGATACATGAGAATTGTCAACTTATATGACTACATGTTGTTAGTAAATAACAAACATTGCTGACAAAATACTGGAAATTAAAGGTTGATCGTATAAAAATTAACTGGTCATATGGAAATACATAAACTATTTGTTGTTCTCTAATCTATGCATCGTGCATAAAAATACTCTTGCTCAATTCAAACTTCATTTACTGGTTTCCGACAAAGGGATCGGTTATGGAAACTATTATACCTTACTTAACCTACCTACGTGTACATGTTGTATAAGATCCACATTGGTTGGGGAGGGGAACAAAGGTCTTCTTATAAGCTATAAGGGGCTTCATACCTCCTCTATCAGAAGCGTTTTAAAACCGTGACTCCAGATGTGTGGAAAAAGTGGACAATATCTGGTACGGTTAGCCTAAGATGTTACAGATGGTATTAGAGCCGTGAACATGACTGATGCGTAACGAGGACGTTGGGCTCCCAAGATGGTGAATTGTAAGATCCCACATTGGTTGGGGAGGGAAACAAAGGTCGCCTTATAAAGGACTTGATACCTTCTCTATCAAATGCGTTTTAAACCATGATTCCAAGTGCGTGAACAAAACGAACAATATCTGGTATGGTTAGTTTGAGATGTTACATGTTGGCATGTAGCAAAACTTTAAAAAAATCAGTTCATGATAATATAGATCAATAGAAGAGTCATTTCTAATCCACGCAAAAGTAAATAACTAAGCATAAACATACATTGCATAAAATGGAAATATGCACCAAAACAATTAAAACTATAAGTAGTACAATGCATAAACTAGATATATTATACTCGTATAAATTCTTTTGGAACACAGATCATGAAAATTGTCCAGTATTACGGAATGAACCACAACTGATTATCTAATCACTTTCTTATTCACTCATCTTTTACTAAGTAGAAACCAAAGCGGAAATTAGCATAAAAAAATTCATAGTTCGTATTTACTACTTACATGTCGCTGGACGTTTGATTAAGCACATTTTTCATTTTCACAAAGAATGCAAACCCTATTCAACTGATTTAGAGGTTGTTTACCCAAAGACTTATTGGTGAGAGTCAATAATGTCATTTACTTTACCCGATAAAATTATAATTTATCAAAACGGCATCATATGCAACAATTTATCCGGGTAAATGATGCCACCCTCATTTATAGGATAAAACTATTGGTCTTTGTCATTACTCTTACCTATTAAGATTCTAGATACTTGTCATGTGCATCCATTAAGGTAAATGACTAGGTAAGCATTTAATAAATGACCCCTTAGTTTAATATAAGCTATTCAAATGTTAAAGTAATATAAGAATAATCATGATATACATAATTAAATGAGTAATAAAAAGTCATATCAAACATAAATTGACACATTAGCATTACTAGAAGGGTACGTGTAATGTAACGAGATATATATCTATTTTAATGTTTCGTTTTATTTCGTTTTTGTAGATGTTTTAATATGGTGTTTATGTGGTTTTGAAAAAAGAATAATGTTTTTATTTTTAAATAAGATATAAGTTAGAAGATATCATAAAATTTCGAAAATAAATATATCAATATTACTATCAAATTAACTATTTAAAAGTTTTTTTTTTGTGTAATTCCTTTAA
>NC_037533.1:416729-423656 GCF_001531365.2 Cynara cardunculus var. scolymus
ATTTGATTATGTTTATCCGCAGTTAGTTACACGAATTCAAACATAGAGCTTTAATAAGTTGTACTTATGCAAAGTTTACATGAATTTTATATAATATGCATCAATAAACAGTATTTCAAGTATAAAAAATGGTTTTTAGAATATTTTGGCAAATACTTTATAATATAGTATATATATAGATTACAACCGGTTACCTTTTGTTTAGGCACTTGGGTTTTTTTTTTTTAATTTATACAGACCCTTAAACATATCATTTTAAAATACGATTCTTAAACCATTAAGTAAAGCAAAATACATTGTTGTTGTTTTTGCAATTTGTCAATTTCTTTTAAACTAAAACAAAGACACTGACAGATTATCGATACTCTTCGAAAATTATTAATTTTCTTAACTAAAACTTAAAAAAGTTGCATTTGTCGGTAATCACCGATGAATTACCGATAACCACCTAAATAACATATATATTTTTAAGTTGGGCCAAGTTGAGCGAATAAACTATGAGTTCATTCATTAAGCCTTAAACAAACATCCTCTTTAATAAACATATATTATTTATATCGTCAGCTTAAACTTAAAAAACCTTGGGTTCTGTTGGTCAAACCGATGGCATCCATGAACATCTCATACAGACGGGCTTCGGCCAGAGCAACTGTGCAACCATGATGTTTGTTAGACTGATTTTAGTTAATAGAAAATAAACCACAAGGAATTATTGTATTTTGAATTACAAACATGTATTCTCATTTTATTTTATCAAAATAAATATTCATAGGATCCGTTTACCGGTCATTTATTAAGTAAGTGTTGATGGGCAAGAATCATCATCCTCACTTATTTTATCGAGTAATATTCATGGCCATCGATTTGGATTATTGGTAAGGGTCGATAAACACTTGCGGGATAATAATCCTCTCCATTACTTATCATATAAGATTTTGGTTCTTGCTATTTCTCTTGATAAAGTTACCATATCCACGTGCTAAGACAAATGACATTCAATAAGCATTTGATAAATAAACCGTTAATTTCTCAAATATTGTATTTACTTTTTTAGAAAAAGAGAGTAATTGGTTGGGCCAACAAAGGTTCTTCTGGTCTGGGTTTGGTTTATGTTGGGCCAGGGGATGAAACGAATTTAAAACCTTATAGAAACATATTATTTATTTATTTATTTATTTATAGAAACCCTAATAATGTTGAGAAATCTTAAATAGCAAGGTGTTGTGCTGTGTGTTGGCTCCCCTGCTTCCTTATTAATATTAATATTAATTAATGATCTTGCTTAGTAGGAGGTTCTAATTCTCTCTGTGGAAATGACATTTAACATTGAATAAGAATTGAAATCCTTCCATGGACGAGAAGGTTGAGTTACAGTACAGATTCTCTTGGGGAAAAGCATCTAGAAAGTTCTTATGTATATGTATATGTATATGTATATGTATATGTATATGTATATGTATATGTATATGTATATGTATATGTATATGTATATGGTTGGGTTGAGATAAAATACATAGCTCATGTAAGAAGAGTAAAAACAATTTTCATCATTCACATAAAATAAAATGATCAATTCTCCAAAAATCACTATAGCAATTTCCTAATTTCACACAAATTGAAAGTAATTTGGTGGATTTAATTCGTTACAAAATATAAATGTTTAGTACTATTGATTTATGAAATAATAACTACAAAAATATTCATACAATGTAGCGAGATAAATCTCAATTTTAATGTTTAGTTTTTATTCTTTGTCTCTATTGATATAATACGAATTTATGTAGTCTTGATAAATCGATAATATTTTTATTTTTCAATGAAATATAAATTTGAAGATAGCATAAAAAATTATAAAAGAATAAAATCGATATTAGTATTAATTTAACTATTTAATAGTTCTCGTTTTTTTGTTGTAACTTATTTAATTCAATTTTTTATTATAATTTAATTTAGATGTAATAAGAAAATAATTTATTTTTAGTTTAATAATATAACTTTTATTAAAGATAATAATTAAACATTCGATTAGAAACTTAATGATTATCTTAATTATATTTTAGATTTTCTATATTTAAAATAAATGTTTATCCTGTATTTATTAAACATTCGGTTAGAAACTCAACTATTATCTTAATTATATTTTAGATTTTTCTATATTTAAAATAGATGTTTATCTTGTATTTATCTCTAGTTAGTTACACAAATTTAAAAATGAAGCTTTAATAAGTTGTACTTACATAAAATCACTTATAATATTGAGCTTTAAGTAATATGTATCAATAAAAAGTACTTCATGTATAAAAAATGATTTTTAAAAGTTTTTGTCAAATGCTTTATAATATAATATAGATTTTTATTAAAGATAATAATTAAACATTCGGTTAGAAACTCAATGATTATTCTAATTATATTTTAAATTTTTTATATTTAAAATGAGATGTTTATCCTGTATTTGATTATGTTTATCTGCAGTTAGTTACATGAATTCAAATATGAAGCTTTAATAAGTTGTAATTACTCACAATCTATTTGCAATATTGAGTTTTAAGTAATATGCATTAATAAACAGTACTTTATGCATAAAAAGTGTTTTTTAAGAGTTTTTGTCAAATGCTTTATAATATAGTATAGATTTTAGATTTTCGATATTTGAAATAAATGTTTGTCCTGCATTTATTAAACATTCAATTAGAAACTCAATGATTATCTTAATTATATTTTACATTTTCTATATTTAAAATAGATGTTTATCTTGTATTTAATTATATTTATATCCAGTTAGTTACACGAATTTAAAAATGAAGCTTTAATAAGTCGTACTTATGTAAAATCACATATAATATTGAATTTTAAGTAATATGCATCAATAAACAGTACTTCATGTATAAAAAATAGTTTTTAAAAGTTTTTGTCAAATGCTTTATAATATAGTATAGATTTTTATTAAAGATAATAATTAAACATTCGGTTAGAAACTCAATAATTATCTTAATTATATTTTAGATTTTTTATATTTAAAATGAGATGTTTATCTTGTATTTGATTATGTTTATCTGCAGTTAGTATGAATTCAGATTTGAAACTTTAATAAGTTGTACTTACGCACAATCTAGTTGCAATCTTGAGTTTTAAGTAATATGCATTAATAAACAGTACTTTACGCATAAAAAGTGGTTTTTAAGAGTTTTTGTTAAATGCTTTATAATATAGTATAGATAATTTAATAACAAAGTAATTTATTTTTAGTTTAACAATATAATTTTTTATAAAGATAATAATTAAACATTATGTAGAACTTAATGATTATCTTAATTATATTTTAGATTTTTTATATTTAAAATAATTGTTTATCATGTATTTGATTATATTTATCTGCAGTTAGTTACAAGAATTTAAAAATGAAGCTTTAATAAGTTGTACTTATGCAAAATTACTTGTAATATTGAATTTTAAGTAATATGCATCAATAAATAATACTTTATATATAAAAAATAGTTTTTAAAAATTTTTATCAAATGTTTTATAATATAGTATAAATAGAATATATAGGGGCAAAGGGATTATAAAGAGACTTGATTTTACCTACAACTTTTAACTAAAATTACAAATGTGCCCCTAACAGATAAAACAAAAAAGGCCCCAACACTTGTTGTTGACTTGTTTCCTTGATTGACTAACGTTTTTTTTACTTAAATTGTATTTGATTTTATTCAATTATTATTTATTTTATATTATGCTCTCAACGAAATTTTTATCTGGATCTATCACTAAATAACTTATGCCTTGGAACCCATCATGCCTCTTCGTGGCTCCTAAGAATTTAGACTTGGCTTAACCGTCAAATCACATTTCATGTTATTTAGAACTTTGAGTACATAAATATCCAGTTTCAGTTTATCGATTCTAATTGAAGTTGAATCAGATATTTTTTGATAAGAAATTTTTGAAAACAATGTTAAAAGAAAATTCTCAACTTTAAGACTTGGTTGAACTTAATCCATATCATATGTAAATATACACAAGTGGGTTGTCTTTGATTGTGAAAATTTTATATTTCTATTTTTGCTATTTTTTATAAGTACATACTTTTATTTATAATAAATGTAATAAATTGTAAAATTAAATATAGATTCTAAATATTTGTCTTATGTCGTCCCATATCAACTATGAGTGTCGACATGATATATTATTTTTTAGATTTTACTTCTAAAAAAAGTTATATATAAACTTTTAATGTTTAGAATGTAACGTTCAAATAGCTAATTTATTGTTACATTGCTAAATGATTGTTTTTAAGGGTTGAGTTTCGGTGATAAATGTAAGAAGAGATCTCCACCCTTTGATGCAAATTAGGATGAGATGCACTGAGATGTAATACACCGGATCAATTCTCGTATCAAGCAAGATTCATGGGTTGGTTTGAGATTAAATTTTCTTTTTATATGATACTTGGCCTTGCTTCTAATTGTTGTATGTTTAGTCTATTTGTTGCACTTTGTTTTTTGAATAGGTTTCAAATCACCATTTTCATATGAGTTTAAAATTTGTTCAAGTCGATTTTGTATCACGGTACCTGGGTGTAGTGAACATGAGCATAAAATGTTTCCGAATCACAGTGTTTTGTCAACGTTGTCTTCTGTCCATTTAAATGCATTGGACTGAAACGGGAAACTATACAAGAGAGATGTTATTGATTACAGTAAATAGAAAATGTAGTTAGAATATGATTTATTTGACTCTGTAAATAAAAAGTTATGTAGGTGGAAAGGAGAGACGTACAAATAGAAAGCCATAAAAGCTAAGGCGGAGAAAGACCATATTTCAACCACCTCTATTTGTCGACCTTATGAATATTTAAGATTCAAAAATTAAGGTATAAAAATAATAATTTGTTAGTGGGTACTTTAAAAGCAAAAAGAAAACATAAAGTAAATTTTACATGCATAAACTATTTAAATTGTAATTGGTTATAAGACAAAGATGTTGAATGAAATACAACATCAAAATACATGTATTTATGTATATATCCTACACAAGTATGGCATATGTATTTGTTTTAGGTTGGAGTTTTATTATAAAACAACTTGTCAAAACTAATTGAATTGTGTTTATAATTATAAAACAAAGAAACAAACAATCACACATCCGATCCAACCATCGACTTCAGAAGCTTAAACCAATAACATTACAATTAATGAATATATATATATATATATATAKAGAGAGAGAGAGAGAGAGAGAGAGAGAGAGAGAGAGAGGATGATCGAGGCTGCATTAAATCTGCTTCCACCAACTCTTCTCATTTAAGGAGTATGGAACCACACCATCTTTTCTTACATTCACATATCATAGCAACTCATCAATGTCCTTTTCATCCCTCCTTATATATTTTCACTTCAATATATATACACTATACTATATACTATATATAAATACTAACCAAAATTTTTGTGTTAACTAAGCTCAACCAATCATATTCCATGTTTTCTTTATATTCACATATAACTCATATATTAATGACAAGAGTAATTAATTAATTTGTCATTTATGTAACTTCCAAATCATTAATTGGGAGTTACAAATCTAAAAATCTCAATAATTGATGATTATGTAATATTGATATTTTTTTATACGTTTTCATGTTTTGTAATTTCGATTTATTACATCCATAATGATATTGATTTTGTAATTGTTAAAGAATTTCCGATTGTAAAGATTTTGATATCGTCCGAGTAATATGGATAAACCTATTGGAAAATGGATCGACAACAATGAGAATGAAAAGGTTAAAATCGTCTACGACTACAATCGAAATTCGAATTCATATGTAATTGTTAAATAATTATTCACAAGTGTTCATATTGTGTTCATATGTACACTAGCTGCATATCTCAACATTGGTTTGCTCCTGAATGTGTTCATAATGAAGAAACTATTGTTCACAAACTGTTCATATTGTGTCCGACCTGTTTTTTTATTTATTTACTTTCGTGTAACAACTATTCTTATTATATTCATATTGTGTTCATAAATGCTATACAGTCCAAGTTCATATATATGTCAATTTTTGTTCGTATTTGACACAATGGTTCATATATATATATATATATATATGTGTGTGTGTGTGTGTGTGTATGTGTTCATATGGTTCTTACATTAACAAAAATTAATTAATAAAAACTAGAAGGTCACTCGCGCAATACAACGAGATACATCTTGATTTTAATATTTCATTTTATTCTTTATCTCAGTCGATGTTATAGTATGGTCTTACGTGATTTCGAAAAAGCGACGATGTTTTTATTTTTGAATAAAATATAAACTTGAGGATATCATAAAAATTAACAAAAATATATTGATAATAATATCAAATTAACTATTTAAAATTCTGATTTTTTGTGTAATTTTTTAATTCAATTTTTTTATTATAATTTAATTTAGGTTCAATAACGAAATAATTTATATTTGGTTTAATAATATAATTTTCTTATAAAGATAATAATTAATTATTTTGTTAGAACTTGATAATTATTCTAATTATATTTTAGAATTTTTTATTTTAAAATGAGATGTTTATCTTCTATTTGATTATGTTTATCCACAGTTAGTTACACGAATTCGAACATGAAGCTTTAATAAGTTGTACTTATGTATAATTTACTTGTAATCTTGAATTTTAAGTAATATGCATCAACAAACAGTACTTCATGCATAAAAAATGGTTTTTAAAAGTTTTGTCAAATGCTTTATCTATAGTACTATCTTATAAAGCATTTGGCCAACTCTTACAAACTCTTAAAACTCTTAAAAACTTTTAAACCCGTTCATCCCTATCCGATTTCATCCCATATCTGAATTCGTGTAACTAACTGCAGATAAACACAATCAAATACAGGATAAACATCTCATTTTAAATATACAAAATCT
>NC_037533.1:425809-444186 GCF_001531365.2 Cynara cardunculus var. scolymus
TTTTGGTTTAATAATATAACATTTTATAAAGATAATAATTAAGTATTCTGTTAGAACTTAATGATTATCCTAACTATATTTTAGATTTTTTATATTTAAAATAAGATGTTTATCTTGTATTTGATTATGTTTATCGGCAGTTACACAAATTCAGATATGGAGCTTTAACAAGTTGTACTTATGCATTAATAAACAGTACTTTATGCATAAAAAGTGTTTTTAAAAGTTTTTGTCAAATGTTTTATAATAAAGTATAGATAATGGGATTTTTTGATTTGGTAACTCTCAATTAATGATATGGGAGTTACATAAAAAATTACCTAAATACCCTTTTCCCTTTTGTTCACATATGTTCTTTGAAATTGTAAATTTAAAAATTTAATTTTTATATCATGATTAATCACAACCCTTTATTGTAAGAATCAATAGTCAAGATTGGTTAACAAAGTTAACACAATAATCTTGGTTAACATTTGAACCAACCTCTCTCTCTCTCTCTCTCTCTCTCTCTATATATATATATATATATATATAGAGGGATGTTATTCTACACCTTTTGCCATTCCTACACCCTATACAATCCTCATCTTAACCATTCAATTTTTAATCAATTAATTGTTTCCTAATATAAAGTATTAATCATAATTAATAAACTCTATTCATATTCCATAAATATTCAAATCATAATAAATGAACTCCAATCATTTCTATAAATATCTCAATTAATTGGGTTGCAAAGGTTGTACAAATGCACAAGGTTGTACAAATGCACAAGGTTGTAAAAGAAATATACCATATATATATATATATATATATACACACACACAGAGGGAAGGGTTCAATTTGTGAAAATGCGATAACAGTTGTAAGTCTCTAATCTTTTTAACTAATTCTTTAAATTATTATAAATAAATATATATCAAAGAGCGTAGTAATGTAATTAGGTGTTTTTTGAAATTATATGTTATTTTAATTAACTGTAAATAACTGATCACGTCGAACTCACGTCCACATCCCCATCGTTTTCTTTATCTATGTCGATCTTGTGATATCAATCTATACTATAATAAGCAAGCAACTGGGTAATATCGCTCTCATCCAAATATTTATGTCGAAATAAACGAATAAATAGTTGTGATAATCATGTGATAAGCAAGCAATCCAAAAATTATATGCATTAGACATTTGTGAATGAACACTAATTACAATGTGATAATCATGTGATAAGCAATGTTATATTATTAAACCAAAAATAAATTATTTTGTTATTAAACTTAAATTAAATTATAATAAAAAAATAAATTACATAAAAAATAGAACTTTTAAATAGTTGATTTGATGTTAACATTAATATATATTTTTTTCAAATTTTTATGATATATTCAAATTTATATTGTATTCAGAAATAAAATCGTATTATAACATCAACAGAGATAAATAATAAAATAGAACATTAAAATCGAAATGTGTCTTGCTACATTACGCGAGTACTCTTCTAATATATATATATATATATATATATATATATATAGACCAACATCAACACGAACCGTAAGTTCTATCTTTTAGAACTGAAACGAGGGTCATGGTTTGATACCCCGGTGCCATGGAGATTACCATTGAGACGAACGGTAGAGGTGCTAGCGGTGATCGTTGGCCACGGTTGCCCTACGGGAACCTACCCGAATAATCGGACAACTAGTAGGATTATCTAGTAAACATAACTTAGAGATGAAAGGTATGAAATGTAACACCCCCAAACACCACATTTGCATATAACACATATTTCATTACATAGAAATACAATTTACGCCACAATGGTCCCACTAGTACAAGGATTCTTATATGTACATAATCTACAAATGAAAAATTCCAAAATACAATCATGTACTATCACATGTATAACAACATGTATTTTCCAAAATAAGCAATCTCATGCAGATTTTCAAAAGCAGATTAGGAAAATAATTACATTTTCCCTTTCCCCTTATTATCCCTGGATCCCACAGTTCCTGCATCGCGTATTTTTAAAACATAAAATGAGGGTTAAACCAGAAGGGTCTTGTGAGTAAATTCTTTCTTTGCATATGCAGGGTGATAAACACCAAAAATATGATAAAATAACTTTGCTCAGAAATATTTGTATTTCAGTCAAATATTACAGTTCTCAATATGATGAATAATAAGATCAACTTATTCATATCAATTCTTGATGCAAATGCACCTATTCAAAGATTCAATATTCCAAAATGGAATTCTAACATTACTGCCAAAGTCCCCTTTGACACAGCAGGCTAGAGCGTTTTCAAAAGACTAGAACTCTTCTGCATGAATTATAGTATTAATATAAAAATTTAGGCAATAAATGCCTTTTATGACAAACCATTTTCTCCTTCACAATAACATCTAAATTATTATTTTTAATAAGAATAATATCCTCAATTCATCAAGTCACGAAGAAATGATGACTCAAAGTTATTAAATCTAATTAGTAATAACAATAAGAGTTATAATAACATCCCCATATGACAATGTCTCTCTTATTCCAAGGTACACCTCTCTTTGATATGCCACCCTTATTCCTCCATCAAAACAGGGCTACTTACCAGAACAAACAAATATCACCACGTCTGGAAGTACCCATTACCCAGTTCTAAGCCAGAACAGACAAATGTCACCACGTCTAGGGGAACTACCTCTTAAAACAAGTTTCATACCAAAACAGACATACGTCACCACGCTTGGTAGATACATTTCCCAAAATCTAGTTCCATACCAAAACAGACATACGTCACCACGCTTGGTAGGAACATTTCCCAAAATATAGTTTCATACCAAAACAGACTTACGTTATCACGCTTGCTAGAAACATATCTTTTTATTTAAAAAGATATAAAATACCCCTTTTTACGATAACATAATTAAACCCAATAATAATTTTTATCAAATTGTAAAAATTCCAAGGATTCTCAACACTTGTAAATTTACACCAAGCATAAACATCCGGACAGGTTATCCGGACAGGCTATCCGGACAACACTATGTCCCTTGTCCGATTTACAAATCCGGACAACATATCCTTGTCCGATTTATCAATCCGGACAACACTGTGTTTTGTTTGATTTACAAGTCTTTTTGTCCGATTTACAAGTGCGGACAAACTTGGTATTAAATCGATCAAGCTTTGTCTGATTTATATCTAAATCGAATAACACATCATTCGGTTTATAAACATATTGGACATCTTTGATCGTATTCCTACTTCTCCGTTCAAAGGCTATAACCGATTTATAAATTTTGAAATCTCACAATCTTTAAATCGCACAATACTATGAGCAATTTAAGTCTGTATCGAACAACACGTGTCCGATTTACCATAATCCGGACAATTCTTTGTCTAATTTAGAGTTTAATCCGGGTAACAAGTTATAACGTAAATCAGTTATGCAAATCAAGGAAATTTTAGAATATTAAACCACTCACCTTAAAACAAAACTCAGATTTTGAAGATGTAAAAAGCCAATATGAATATCCGGACAACACTTCTCTTCAAAATACTCTCAATTTCTCCAAGAGGCAAGAAAACTTGCCTAAGTTCTCAAACCCCTTATTTATACTTTCCAAAATAGGAAAGTCGGCTACTACAACCTTCACCCACATGCATGCTTACACATAAAATCATCCATACATGCATGTAAACTCATGCATACACACATGCATATTAATGCGACGGGTTGTATTTGAAACAAACTATATATATATATATATATATATGTATATATTCCTATGCATAAAATACACATACTCATGTATTTAACCCGCGTAAGAATATATCCACCTTAACAATTAATTCACATAATTAAATACCTTTGGTAACAACCGGACCCAGTTATCACACGAAACACTTACCGATTCGTGCCAAACTAGCTACGATGTATAGCACCGTCAACTTTCATTATAACATCCGCCGTCGCCTTTTCTTACAGTAGTTCTCATTTTTTACCCAAATTTCACATAAATCCACAAACTCCCATTTTATACTAAGTAATCAGCGCTTTCACGGAGTATGAAACGATAAGCCATGATTAATGGCCGGAGGTTTCATGTCTCTTAGAGTTCCATGGTTATTGAATTACAATATTAAGGTCTAACCCTTCACTTCTTTTACATTTACAGGACAAATCCTTGTAGTTTGACAATGTTTTTTTTGGTTGTTACTTTTTATGTGTTGGTATTGAACATAGTTATTTTCTTTCACACCATATAACTAACATTGATAATATAAAAATACTGAAAATACCCTTAAAATTCATTTGAATGTTCAAATATTTTGGAGTGAAAGTGTAGTTGATTAAAATTTATTATTGTGGATCCATGGAAAGGAATAAAGTAAATGAATGGCAAAACCTTTATTAAGAAAGCATTGAAATAAACATTTCCATAGAAAGATGTACAAAGTAGCATGCATTTAATTTGGCTTCTTCCCGTAACTTCAATCCTTCATTATTAATTAATTGCACATATGTGTTAATTAATTACCATTAATTCCCTAATCGCATGTTAAAAGATCTTGTTAATTAAATAAGAGCCATGACATTGACATATTCTTCTACAAGTCAACATCTACACATGTTCTTTTTTTCTTTTTTTCTAATTCAGATCTTAAAAACAATTTATCAATTACATACTGTAAAATTTATAATAGTATCCCTTACATCTGTAAAATATTGAATAACTGGTTTTCAAGGTTTTTAGTTCATAAGTAACAATCCATTTATAATTAATTGGTTAATTCAACAATTTTCAAATTTAGTTTTAGTTTGTTGGCTAATAAAATGAGATTAAACTAATCTAAATATTATCGTTATAAGAATGTAATTGTGTACTAATATAGCTTAACTTAGGCCAAGTTGCACGAAAATGGAAATAAGTTTGTTTTTGTTTTACGAAATTAAACTCAAAACCTTTATTCTGAGGTACAAAGTTTCAAAACTTCTCATTTTTAGAAATCAAAATACTTTGTTTTAATTATATTTTAGAAAACAGAAATTGTTGATTCTTAAAAGAATTTTTCTAAAATTTGGTTAATAGAGATTTTGAAAATTGATTTTTTTAAAATAGAAACATAAAGTTGGTTTCATTTTACTGTAATCTGACTTTTTTACAGCTTACAAAAATGCAGAGTAGATTTTAATAATGTGATAACCGGTTTGTTGAATAAAAGGTTGAGGGTTGATGTTTTAAAGTTAAGGGTGTATTTCAAAATTTTGCTTAAAATATATTACTTATAAATCGCCTCTTTCTATTATATATATAAATATATATATATATATATATATATATATATATATGTCTACTTTCTTTCTTTATTTTGTTTTGGAAAAAGTGTTCAGAGTGAAGAGAAAAGTCGGTGTGATTTTTGGTCTGTGGTTCGAACAAACTGAAGGAAGAAAGAAGGAACTGACTTCGTGTTCTTAACTTATTATTGTTGTTATTTTAAAGCTTCATCTATTTGTAATACAAGTTGAGTTATTACTTTAAAGCATCAATTTGATTTGCCTGGATAAAGAACCGTAGGGATTCCTGTTTCATACTTGGAGTGTTCTAAAAATTTATTATATGCTATTATTAGCATAATTTGAGTTTTGACATATTGTTATCAATTTATTGGAATAAATGTGGCATAATCAGGAGATTTGTATTTTGGGATTAGGGTGGTATAATCCAGAGAGGTGTGTTTTGGGATAAGAGTAGCATAATCAGGAAAGATATATTTTTGGGATAAGAGAAACATAATCATAAGAAACGTATATTGGGATAAGGGTGGCATAATCATCTGTGTGATAAAATGAAATTTTGATCATATGAACTGTTGTTATGACATTTGTATGATGCGATGAATTTATGTCATTGCATTTGTATTATGCGATAAGTTGAGTGATCGCATCATGTGTGATGCGACAAAAGAGATTATCGCATCATTGAGATGCGAGGAGTATATTTTATCGCATGGTATAATGCGACAAAGGTAATTTACCGCACCGAGGTGGTGCGAGGAACAGTGTTTATCGCATCAAGGTGATGCAAGGAAAATTTGCATCCTTGAGATACAACAAGTGGGGTTATCGCACGTGTGAGATGCGACAAATTGTATTATCGCATCTATTTGATGCGACAAATTAATGTGTTTTGTGTTTGATGCAATGAAAGGGGATTGTCTCATCTATATGATTTGACAAGGAGGTTGTTTCAATAAAACATTGTTTATATGTTATTAATACAAGTGTGGGTTTTCTAAAAGTGTTTTGGTGATTTCCATCTTGTAATAGCAATTAAAATGATTACTCACTAGACCTTTTGGTTTAACCCTTGTTTTGTTTTAAAAAATGTGCATTACAAGCGGGTACATGTGGAGAATAAGTGGAAATAAAAGATGTGAAAGAAGTTGTTATTGCTTTACATATGTGGGATTTTAAGAAGCTGACTATGTGCATGTATCTGAGAAATTGTCATAGCAAGTCATGTATTTGGTGTGAACAAAAAGTTTGTAACTACTTTTATATGTAGCAATTTGTACATTTGGGACCAGTTTGTAATTATTGCATTTCATGTTATATGAAATATGTGGATTATATGCAAATATGGAATGGGGTATTACAAATAAATTTATTATATTCTAAGTCTTTTTATTACATGCTTAACCAAAGCATTCATTAATAACATACTTGTATGCTAATAGTCGAATCAATCACACCAACTTAAAAACATAAGTCATCTATAATGGTTGAGATTATTAATATTCTCATCCCCAAAGTGGCTTCCCCTCGTTTTCATGTTACAAATTAATCATTTATATTGGTTAATTTGTTTAAAGTTATATGAAAAGAATACGACCGTTTTGATTACGATTGAGAATAAAAGAAATTATTCATGATAAATTTAATATATATATATATATATATATAATAAATGGGTTTTTTTTATTATTATTAGTGTAATAAGAATAGAATCCATCAATTATAGTCACTTATCATGCATGATGTAGGAAAGAAGGAAAGTATTTAAACACATCACATGCCTACATGAAGACAAAGGCAACTTATGATGGTGGAGTGGAGTGGGGTGGTCCTCTAATGTTACATTTACAAATAAACAAACCCAAACATGATAAATAATAATCATTTCAAAATATATTGAAAATGATTATGTACCAAAATATGTTATTTAGACGTAAAATAGCCTGTTCATTTTTTAATGAATTTTTTCCCTTAATATTGGGTCGGTATGATAACGTCATTATCATAGAAAGATGAGTCTTCAAAGAACTAATCATCTACATACATACGGAGGAGTGTACAACTGTGAAGTGGTAAGAGATTCAATCTTATTGAGATACATTTATATGAACCAATTGAGGGTTGAATATCGTATTTTATTGACTTCTATTATACGTAGAAAATAAATTTAAATAGTTATAGTATAACATCTTAAAGACCAAAGAAGTTAGACTAGTCTAATACTTTGTAAATCAACTTAAAACCATGATAAAGTTATTGATAGCCCACAATATGGGGCTTATAAGTAGCTCATACATCTTAGTGTAAGACAAAATGTCACAAAGTAAAACTCTAAAATTTCTGACATAAACTTAGCATCCTCCTTATTCATCAACTATGGGAGATTTGGATAAGATGTTACAAACACCCCCTCAATGACTTGACATGATTAATGAGCTTTACCACACTATCCCGATGATGCAAAGATCAACTCTTATACCATTTTGTAGCACTCCAAGCTCAAATAAGCAGACAAACCCAATAACTTCTAAATCGAGTTATAACTTAAGGCTTATATGGAGCTCACAAATCTCAATCTCTTCTTATGTCGTACAGGTTGTCACACCCCCTCTCACTTAAGTTTTTATATCCTTACCAATTCTACCCAACATCCTCATTTTTTATCAGCAATGTGAGATTCTCGTAAGATATTAAAAAAACTCTCTTGACTCATTGATCTACTTCAAATAAACTACCAATGAAGTGTATGTATGTGCGTGTGTATGTATGTATATATATATATATATATATAGAGAGAGAGAGAGAGAGTCGAGTTCATACGAGAATCACATGTGATTCACACGACCTTGCCATGCGACCTCTCTCTATGAACTCGACTCTCTCTAACATAGAATGTGAACCATTTGATTAGTTTATGGTAACCTTGATATCCAATTGATTAGTTTGTGGTCACGTGCCAAGGTCGCATGGCAAGGTCGTGTGAATCACATGTGATTTTGTACATGATGTTAATGTAAAAGGTTAATATAGTAATTCTATTTTTGTGGTAACCGTGAAATCCAATGTGAACCAATCGTTTGAGATATTTAAGAATATTTCTTAAATAAGGTAAAACGGTACTAGTAATTCTATTTTTGACAATTAATCAAAATATATAATTAAATTTTTTAGAAGGAAATATTTCAATAAAGTTAATTACCAGGTATGTCAATTACCTAATATATATGTCGTATTTTAAAGACGTTTGTGAATCAAAGTGGATCATAGTGATAACATTCACAATGTTTCACTTGTATCACAATTTATTTTCTTTGTTTTATGAAATGTATCGTAGTGTACATTTTCGTTATTTTCATTGTTTTACAAAGTGTATCATATTATGCATCTTGTATGTATATCTGGGTATCACAGTGAATATCGTTTGTGGGTATCACAGTCTGTATCTTGTCTTCACATAAGGTTCATCGGAATAAAGTTCGCCAAATAAGATTCACCGGAGAAGAAAGGGGAGAGATAAGAGAGGATATTTATAAAATCCCTAAAATGCTCTTAATGAATATTCTAAGTTAAAATTATCAAAATTATTAATTTTTTAATTTAACTTTTTATTTGTGGTTGAGATTAGATCTCACTGTTACCACAAACAAAACAATTCTCATTTGATTAGGCCTCTATATATATATAGGGGCCTAATCAAATAAAAACTAATTAATTTGTGATAACCGTGAGATCCAATCTCAACCACAAATCAATAGTTAAATTAGGAAATTTATAATTTTGGTAATTTTTAATTAAAATTTTAATGCGAGGACATTTTAGGTATTTTCTCTCTCTCCGTCTCCCGGCCTCCGTCTTCCGGTGATAACACAGTGGTATCACAATGCATCTTATATGTGATTGGGTATCACACTGATTTCGTTTGTGTGGTTGATCGGATATGTAACACAGTGGTATCACAATGCATCTTATATGTGCTTGAGTATCACACTCTGGTATCACCGGAGAAAGGTGGTCGGAGGCGAAAGACGGGGATGAAGAGAGGAGAGAAAATACCTAAAATGTCCTTGCATTAAAATTTTAATTAAAAATTACCAAAATTATAAATTTTCTAATTTATCTATTGATTTATGGTTGAGATTGGATCTCACGGTTACCACAAATTATTTAGTTCTCTCTTGAATGGACCCCTATATATATATAAGAGAGAGGCAAGTTACGTTGAAAACCGCTCAATTCTTAAAAACCATGCAAACCAATTTCGATCAATATGAAAATTCCATTTTATTAATTAATTTTAATCATTAAGGGTTTAATAGTCATTTACATTATTTTTTGATCAATATTGGAAGGTATTAAATTTTGTTAATTTTAGAAACATAAGAAAGAAAACGTTTAATATGGTAGAAGTTAAATCTTTTTCTTAATTTAGTTTTTCACAATAAATATGTTTTATTTATTTTCACGATTATACTGATTAAAAAAATGAATTTTAAAATAAGTTATTATTTGATCTTATCAACAATTGTTGATGAAATTGTTTCTCTTTATTTTTTTGGGCGATCTTGTTCTCTTAATGGTTATGAATTTGTATAGTATGGTAGATGCAGTAACTTAATGAAACGTGTTCAGATCTCAAAAATTTTATGGATGAAATTGTTGCATAATTTATTAGGATACAAAATATTTTCTAATAGAAAAAGGGTACTAATTTAATTGAAAAAATGGCACCAATTTGATGAAACTTGTTCAGATTTCGAAAATTTTATGGATGAACTTGTTGCATGATATAAATTTTTTGGATAATCTTGTTTCCTTGTTTCCTATAAGTTTTGAAACGTAAACAATATTAAATAGTTTGACCACAAAAATGATTAATGGAAGCAAACAGTGAAACCATAAAAATGCATGACGATAGCTGTTGTTTCATATAATGGTTCATATAATGTGTAAAGTGTTATAGTTGTAAAACAGATTCATATAATGGTTATTGTAATGGTTGATATGTTAATGTTAAGAAATGGTGTGTACTTGGTAAATAGTGAAACCATTTCATAATAAGAATGAAACGGATCCATGTACTGAAAACATGAAAATGACAAATATCTCCTCTAGCAATAGGTTGATTTGTGTATTGATGAAACAGTGAAACCATTTCATTCATGAAATGTAATGGTAAAAAAAATTATGTTTTATTATTCAAAAGGTTTCATTATGTTAACTTGATTATAGTGTGTTTTATGTTTCAAAATTTATTACGATATACCTAATTTAATCGGTCCTTACTTTGACATATTTTTATGATGGATGTTATTTGTTTATAATATTTGAACATAAAATAAAGATATTTTTAGCAAACCTATAATTTTCAAGATTATTCTAACATTTTTTGTTAGAATCTTTGGAAGTATAAGATGATATATATATATATATATATATAGTTTTTAAAACAATGATTTTGTTTCATTAATATTAAAATATACATGATCTTGTTGCCTCGGTTATAGATTTGATGTTTTACATTTTTGCCCTTTTTTCAACTAAAAAATAAACTTTTATTTTATTTTAATTTTTTTATTTTCTAATATAAACTAATCTAATCTTGACCATTGATCAAGAAAATGGATGGATGAGATTGGTTTGTAAGATTTTCACAAATGATGGTGGTTTTCATTTGAGGCGGGTTACGTTGAAAACCGCTCAATTCTTAAAAACCATGCAAACCAATTTCGACCAATAAAAAAATCCGTTTTTTTTAATTAATTTTAATCAATAAGAGCTTAATTGCTATTTACTTTGTTTTTTGATGAATAATGGAAGATATTATAATTCGTTAATTTTAGAAACATAATAAGTGGTTACGTTAAATATGGTAGGATTTAATTGGTTTTTTTAATTTAGTTTTTTTAAAATTTAAATATGTTTTATTTATTTTCAGGATTATACGGATTAAAGAAATTGAAATTTAAAATCAGTTATTGTTTGATCTTATCAACAATTGCTGATGAAATTGTTTCATCGTTTCATCTACCTAACTCATGTGACTCCTTGTCACCTACAATGAGTTAGGTATATCCTAATAAATTATGAAATATAAAACATACTATAATCTACTAAAAATAATGAAACACTTTGAATACTAAAGAAAATATTTTGTATCATTAAATCAATAAATGAAACTGTTTCACCGTTTATAAAACGAACTCACGTGACTGTCATTAAAGAAAGATCGATTGTCATATAGTGTTAAACGATGAAAAATATAAAAAATGAAACATCTTTAAAAATTTAATGAGACATTTTGAAAACTGAATGTTTTTTTCATTTAATGAACGTTTTTCATGCATAAAACGTTCCGAAATATTGTGAATTTGTTTGCTAGTCATTACTGAAAATGAAATTAGTTTCATTACTCTAAGTACATATATTTTTTCAATGAAACAGAACACATATTTCATCTTCTACTGCTTTTAAAATTCATATTTTTATAAAATATAATGGTAAAAAAAACATATTAATGGTAAAACATTTATATTAAGAAGAAATGATTTACCTCCTTCTATATGAAACGACTATTATTACATTTCCAAAATTAACAGTATTTATTACCTTCCAATATTGCGGATTTTACAAATTTGACTTTTTTTTTAAATTAAAAATTAAACTTTTATTTTCTTTTTTCTTTTTATTTCCTAATATAAACTCATTTAATCTTGACTATTGATCAAGAAAATGAATGGATGAGATTAGTTTGTAAGGTTTTCACAAATGAGGGTGGTTTGCAATTGATCTCTCCTCTATGTGTGTGTGCGTGTGTGTTGCCTTCTCTTCTTTTAAGAACTTGTTAATCAATGAGATCCGTGAAATTAAATTTAAACCACAAAAATTTGTTGAAAAAAATCTAATATAAATTAAAGTCCTCTCCCTCTCTCTCCTATTATTTCCTCTCTCTATAAAATACACGTACACACACATTATTGAATATGAATTCAAGGTGAACACATTATAACGCTTTCTTAAAAATGTTGTTATAGTTTGTGAATACATTGTAAACACAATCTAAATCTACGAGATCTGGTATAGTTTGGAAAATATTGTGAAGACAAACTAAATTAATAAAACTAAATCTAAATATAACACCTGTAAACACAATATGAACTTTGTGAACATCCTAGTAAAAAAATTATTAAAGTTGTTTACATTGTGTTCATAATGTGTTCATCTTGTGTGCACGTTGTGTATGTTAATTAATACGAAGATAGGAGGGAGAGTATGAGATAGAGAAAGAGATAATAAGTATGGAATTTTCTAAGAACTACATTAATTTTTATTTAATAAATAACAATTATTATCTCAGTAATTAATAACATTAATTATTTTAATTAGTGCCTTACGTCTCACAAATCTCATATGATTAAACCATATATATATATATATATATATATAGAGAGAGAGAGAGAGAGAGAGAGAGAGACGGGTTGGTTATTATACAACATTTCACATTTGTACAACCAATAAAACTTAATCTCAACCGTCCATTTAATTTGATTAATATATGATTTCATAGAAGTTTTAATTGTTTCCTAATATAAAGTATTGATTATAATTAATTAACTTTATTCATTTTTCATAAATATTCAAATCATAATAAATGAACTCTCATCATTTCCATAAACATCTCAATTTATTGGGTTGCATTGGTTGTACAAATATGATGAGTTGTATTTGAAACAAACTATATATATATATATATATATATATATATAAGAGTGTGTGTGTATGTGTATGTGAGAGAGAGAGAGAGAGAGAGAAATCAAATACAATTCCAATAAACGCCGAAAACTTATAAACCGATTTTATATGTTGTTATATATATATATATATATATATATATATATATATATGAAATAACACATCTGAAACAAAGAAACATTCAGTATTCATGCAAATATACAATGTTGTTTTATATATGAAACAATCAAGACTATTTTGCATGTGAAAACCAAGATAAAATTACAATTATATATGAAAAACACACACATTTTATACAGATACAAGAATCAGATATATGAAACAATATGAATCATAACTTAAAATTATTGAATAGTTTGAACATTGATCCTTATGGATTCTTGTTAACATTATTGGGTTTGTGTTCGATTGTTTGTTTATACATACATATATACCAATAGTTAAATAGAAACTCAAAAAGTATTAAAAAACTGTCAAAGTCAATCAAAACTAAAATGAGAAGTCTATTTTTCATAAAAGTCTAATAATGTGAAAGATAGAGAGAAGTGTAGAATTAATAGCCACATTTTTCCATTTCTTGTCCTTTTCAATAATTATTTTCCATCAAAAGCTATATTTTAAAGTAGAATTCATATGTACACACCTTATTTTTAAGTATATATAGTATTAAAAACTTATGCATACTCCCTATATAGCTTTTGATTGGATAGGGTTGCCGATTTACGGTGTGGGTCGCCAGACTTCATATTTAACCTCATTAACCATACACAATAGTTTGTGAAAAAATATAGCAAGTGCCATATTCATTATACTTATGTATATGTGTATACATGTAGTTAAAGTTCTTGATGTCATAACTAAGCTCGGGCACAACTAGAATATGTTTACTTTATGACCTCATTAAAGAGAATGAGATTACAAGTATCTAAGATACTTTATATAGGGGTGGATATGAAACCTCCCACAATTTAGGCACACATTGGCCACTGGAGGCACGACAAGTTACATAGATAAATCTTCCTTTTTTTCATCGTAAAGGTTAAAGTTGGTAGGGGCACCTCCCCCTCCCCCTTATTGAATATATCCGCTCCAGACTTCATAGTAGACATTACAAGGATTTAAAAAGTTATCTTACATGATAATTAAACACACTTTTGTAATAGAAAAATAATTATTACGACAACAAACATGTTTAAAATCAAATATTTTTCTCATCTTTCAAAGGAGATTTAAAAATATATAATTGTTTCAAATATATCTGTTTTTATTGAAAGAAATCAAGAGCAAATTCAATTTTATACGAAATTTTGTAAAGTTCTTCCGTAATGTTCACGTAGAATTTGACGAGTGTCAAAAACTCTAGTTTTAGAACGAAAGTTAGAATACAATCATCTCATAAGAATTTGTAATAAACATCTTTTATACATTGTTATGATAAACGATTGTTTGATGTAATTTTTATAAATGATATAATTTTTTTGAATTAATGATGACAGCTTCTATCCTGATGTTCTTACATATTTAACTCAATACAATAACCTTGTATAAATTGTCATCAATCAATCAAATTGTTTCTTGAAGATTACAACCTTTGTTCTTCACCATTCTATTAATAGTTTCTTTTCAATTATTTTAGGGTTTATTTCAAGAATATATATATCTGTAAGAATTTGAATGGATTTACAGCCTTCCTTCTTTGCCATTATTCTATTCTATCGTTATTCTTTTATCAATATGATGTTACGTAGTTTACATTTTTTACAATAACAAATACGATGTTAGGTTCTTTACAAAAAAAAAATATCCATTTAATATATTAAATTCAAAAATAAAATATTATAGTCGAAAAAGTTGAATATTTATGTATAAACTGTGATAATCATGTTTTTTGGTTACAAAGTTAAGGGTTAATTTCGAATAATGGTTGTAAGATAAGGGGTTTAATTAATTTGTTTATGTGCTTAAATCTATCTATATATAGAGAGAGAGAGAGAGGAGCGATCAAATGAAAATCACTTCAATTTGTAAAAACCGTAAAAACTACTCTCATCCGTYGTWAWYYTWWKRAAWTTTTTYMWKRAAWTKKTTAATCTTGTGAAATTGTTTTATATAATACTTTTTTTGATGAAGTTGTTTCATATTGGTTATGAAATTGTTTCATATACTACTTAATAAAATTTTAATGAAACTGTTTCATGTATTTCTCTAAAATTAAAATAATGAAGATGATAATATCCATGATTAACACCCTCCACAATAAAAATGGTTAATNAAAAAAATGAACAAAATGAAAAATTATGATTGGTTGAATGAGGTTTTCACGGTTTTTACAAATTGAGTGATTTTTATTTGAACTCACCCCTATATATATATATGTATATATATATATTAAAAGAAGAACCAAGAGTATTGATGTGGCATCATGAGAATTGAGTATCGAAGTGTTGATGAATTGTGGTTGAGTTTGAGATATCGCACATTGGTGAGAGATTAAAAAATTGAAATAAGGAGGTGTGTATAAGAAAGAATGATGAGATATGTATAAGAAAGAATGATGAGAGTCATTGTTTCAACTCATGATAATTGACTCATAAGGTTATCTTATTTGAATGACACTATCTTTCTAAAACAAATCTTATATTGTGTCAACTCATGAGGCTTGAGTCATAAGATTATTTTATTTGGATGACCCTATTTTTTTTCAAAACAAATCTAATTACTAAGAGATAATTATGTGCATCATGAGAATTAAGTATCAAAGTGTTGATGAATTGTAGTTGAGTTTGAGATATCCCATTTTGATGAAATATTGAAGATTGAAATAAAAAAATGTGTATAAGAAAAAAAAAAGATAAAATTCATTGCATCAATTCAAGAGGCTTAACTCATAAAGTTAACTTATTTTGATGACTCTCTTTTGCAAAACAAATCTTATTATATAAAAATAAATTGTGTTTACGATTATCAATATACATATATGTGTGTATGTGTCTGTATATGCATCAATATTCTTTATATATAAAGGTAAGATTCACAAGAAATGATGTGTTACCCTAAGGATTGAGTATTATATATTTCTTGCATTAGGTTGAGTTTGTGTATCCCACATTGATGAAGAGATGAAAGATCGACAATTGATGGTAGGTCTATAAGAGGAGGTTGATGTGTATTTATTTTAACTCACGGGGTTGGGTTCTCTTGGCTAATCCTATAAACTCATATAACTGGTTCATGTTGGCTAACCCTCTAAACTCATGGGGTTTGTTCATTTTGACGAACCTTCTATTTGCAAAAAAGTTGTCTATATAAAAAAATCAATATATCAATACACAAAAAAGCTATAAAACAATAAGGTGACATCATTAAAACCAAATATTTTAAAATTATTGCATTGTAGTTGGATTTTGGATATTCACATTGATTAGAAATTGATGCGTCAATGAGGAAAATGAGTATATAAGAGAAATATGAGTTCCCTTGAAAATTAAAATGTTCATTTGACTATATAAGCCATGTTTATCTTTAAATGTTTGGAGCAATTATCTAAACTCACGAGGAATTGTCTAAACTCACATGGTCGGATCATTTTGACTAAACTCTTAAACATATGCGGTTGACTCATTTTGATCAACCCTTTTTTTATGAGAAAATTAATCTATACTAAATATTAATTGAAGAGATAATTTTAATATGTTTTTTAAAGTAAGAAGTGGAACCGGTGACGGGGCACCCTAATAATTAAATATTCTTTAATATTGAATTGTGATTGAGTTTCATATATCTCACACTGATTGAGAGTTGAAAATTTGATAAAATGTTGGATATGTAAAAAGAGGTCGAGATGCCTTTGTGACAACTCATGAGGTCGGTTCCTCTTGGTTGATTCTCTTAACACCTGTGGTTAGAGCATTTTGGCCGACCTTCCGAACAAAACACATGGGGTTGGTTCATTTTGGCCAACTCTCTTTTTGCAAGAAGGTTTAATCAATATTAAAATTAATTATATATACAACCTTTATTATTTCTATATCTAAAAGTAAGAACCAYAAYWATTAATGTGACACCCTAAGATTGAGTATTATTAAATCTTGAATTGTGATTGAGTTTTGTCYACMCCATATTGATAGGTAGATAAAAAATTGCCACTGAATGATATATATATATATATATATAGGAAGATTGAGATGTCTTTATGGCAATTCATAGGATTGACTCCCTTGAATGATTCTCTAAACTCATGGTGCTTAACTTATTTGGTTGACCCTTCCAACATAGGATTTTTGGTTAATCCTATTTTTACAAAAAAAAATCTATATTAAAAGTTGAATAAATAAATAAATTAAATTAATATCTGCATTGAGGTTGACTTTGTGTATCCCACATTGATGGAGAGATGAAAGATCGACAATTGATGGTAGGTATATAAGATGAGGTTGATGTGTATTTATTTTAACTCACAGGGTTGGGTTCTCTTGGCTAATCTTATAAACTCATACCACTGATTCATGTTGGCTAACCCTCTAAACTCATGGGGTTTGTTCATTTTGACGAACCTTATATTTGCAAAAAAAAAGTTGTCTATATAAAAAAAATCAATAATCAATACACAAGAAAGCTATAAAATAATAAGGTGACATCATTAAAACCAGATATTTTGAAATTCTTGCATTGTAGTTGGATTTTGGATATTCACATTGATTAGAAATTGATTTGTCAATGAGGAAAATGAGTATATAAGAGAAATATAAGTTTCCTTTGAGAACTAAAAGGGTCATTTGACTATATAAGCCATGTTTATCTTTAAATGTTTCGAGCAATTGTCTAAACTCACGAGCAATTGTCTAAACTCACATGGTTTGATCATTTTGACTGAACTTTTAAACATATGCGGTTGACTAATTTTGGTCAACCCTTTTTTTATGAAAAATTTAATATATACTAAATATTAATTGAAGATATAATTTTATTATGTTTTTTAAAGTAAGATGCGGAACCGTTGATGTGGCACCCTAATAATTGAATATTCTTTAATCTTGAATTGTGATTGAGTTTTATATATCTCACACTGATTGAGAGTTGAAAGATTGACAAAAATGTTCGATATGTAAAAAGAGGTCGAGATGTCTTTGTGATAACTCATGAGGTTGGTTCCTATTGGTTGATTCTCTTAACACTTGTGGTTAGAGCATTTTGGCCGACCCTCCGAACAGAACATATGGGGTTGGTTCATTTTGGTCAACTCTCTTTTTGCAAGAAGGTTTAATCAATATTAAAATTAATTATATATATAACCTTTATTCTTTTTATATCTAAAAGTAAGAACCATAACTA
>NC_037533.1:446606-447007 GCF_001531365.2 Cynara cardunculus var. scolymus
TATTCTTTTTATATCTAAAAGTAAGAACCATAACTATTAATGTGACACCCTAAGATTGAGTATTATTAAATCTTGAATTGTGATTGAGTTTTGTCTACCTCATATTAATAGGTAGATAAAATATTTACACTGAATGATACATATATATATATATATATATATATGAGCGTTCAAATAAAACCGGTCTCATTTGTGTAAATCGTGTAAACCAATACCATCCATCCATTTTATTGATCAATGGCCATAATTAGTTTACTTTATTTTAGAAAATTAAATAAAAATATATATTAAAATTTTATTTTATTTCAACAATAAGGGCATAAATGGCAAACAAAATTTAATATTTGATAACATCCTACTCGATCTTTCATGAATCTTTTTTCATGCAAAATTATTTTCTT
>NC_037533.1:447107-456416 GCF_001531365.2 Cynara cardunculus var. scolymus
TATTTTTAGCCTAACATGTTTGAAAAATTAATTGTGTAAATAATAATGCATAAAAAAGAAATAAMGGAGAAGAAGGAAATTCTAGACGTAATTATAAAAACAACTAACGATACTAGAAAATGTAAGTGCAAGAATAATAATAAAACGTAGTAAATAAACTTAAGACAAGAAGAGTAAAAGGAGGAAATAAATATAACGACGGATTYGTAAAAGAGAATTAAAATATTTTAACTACTAATATTAATTTCATAAATAATAAAGCATAATAAGGAAARCATTAAGATAATAAAAGATGACTAAAGAAATAAACGTAAAAGGAATTATAAAGAAGAAAAGAGAAATACTTGCGAATATAACTTCAAAATAAGAGAACCTTCAAACTACTTCAAGTGTTTTTAGGATTGTTTTTTACAAATTGCATGCTTCTAAAGCTATACCTCCCCCCCTTTATATAGTGGAGGAAGGGAGGGTAAAATCCAATGGGTAAATACCTTTACCCACCTTTTTGAACAAAACCATGGGCAAGGTAAAACTACCTAGAAGATGTCAAAAATCAGATCTCTAATTAGTCCTTTGAGATCTCAAAAGCTGCAGGAGATGGGCTGCCAAAAAGGGAGGATGTGACCCCAAAAGATTCCCGTACTATTTTCAAGAATGCCCCTGGATCATCCTGCAGCGAGTGCTGAAGCATGCTTTAGCCAAATACCTATAAACATGACTATTTTCCCCAAAAATTAACATACATCCAAGAAGTAAACATATTTATCATATCACCTTAGCTCCAATATAAAAATAGAAAAACAAACCGAAAAGACTCAATTTGTGGAATTTGGGAAAATAAAATGGGCAAATAAAGTGAAGAAAAAGTACAAAAGTATCAAATAAATTGGTACTTATCACTTACTATAAAGTAAAATTATTATCGTGAAAGTGTGTGGTATAGTCGCCAGTAATGGGGTTTTTGCCGGAGAAAAGAAAGCATCGATAAAAATATAATCTGCTATCGATGAAATTAAGCATTGCTGAAAACCCGATTTCTTCGAAAACTTACTACTCATAATTTAATACATAATATAGAGTTAAATATAAAATGTGGATTTAATATATCCGAGCTTGTTGTGTGTAAACAAATTCCAACTACTTGAATTGGTAACACATTGATCTACAAATTTATGATTATCAATTAAATTAAACTTTAATAGAAATTTAAATATCTTATTATTTTATCAACTTGAATGAAATATAAAAGAAATATGTGTAAGATTGTTAGATTGGAAATGGATTAAATTTTCTTATGAGGTCAAGATTCCAATTGATGACACATTCATATCATGCTCCTTAAATTAATTTATGCCCTTGGTTTGTGTCACCATCTTTTACACTATTTATTATTATTTCATTATTAATATATATATATATATATATATATATATATATACTATTTTATAAAACAAATTTAACAAAAGTTTTAAAAGTCTTAAAGTCTTAAAATACTAGATGACCAAGATACCCTTTATACATTTTTTTACTTTTTCACCCCCTTCTCTCTTTTGCAACCGATTTTTTTAAAATTATAATTTTAAATTTACACTTTATATCCCTATAATTAGTTAATTAATTTACTTTACGTCCTTTACTTTTAAATGTTTATTTTAAACATTTATCGAATTAATATACATAATCGTATATCAATTAAAACATGTTTAAAAATACATTTTTATTTTAACAAATTACATCATTATAATCGTTTCTTTAATATCTTCGAAATGAGTCCAATATTGAATAGTTTTTGACTTAATTATATTATTATATATTTATATACTGTGAAAAAATATTTTTAATATTTACGATTTATACTTTTATAGTTATTTATATATATATATATATATATATATACTATATATTTTGGGGTTAGGCTGTCCAAATTGCACTATATAATATGTTCTGAATTAGTATGTTTTTGGGTTTTTTTTTTTGAAATATATATATATATATATATATATGTATTAATTCAACCTTAATCTGAGTTTCTAGACAAGAAAGATGGTAACCAGTTGAAATTTTATTCTAAAACTCATCTTTTTTTGTCCTTTCATGGCTTATGATTTGTTAAATTTGTAGTTTTCTTTATTGGTTTTGAATGTTTATCTTAAAACTCAAGTTTTTTGGTTCTTTGCTCTTGGTGTAAATCGAACACATTTGTGGAGTCGTTTAAATATATTGGATTTTAAACTGTCATACAATTTTTTTCATCGATAGTCTGTAATTGGAACCATAACTCTTTTTTATTCAAATTGTATTAATATGTAAAGACCAAGTGTAACCTCTATATCATCGTTAAATCTTATCTTATAAAACCAATGGAACTTCAAAATCGTTAAAATTCATGGCTCCCGCTGCATTGCGCGGGTACACAACTAGTATATATATATATATATATATATATATATATATATAGAGAGAGAGAGAGAGAGAGAGAGAGAGAGAGTGTATGTGTGTTTGGTTTAAATATTAACCTAAACTATTGTGTTAACCTTGTTAACCGTTTTCAACCAATCATAATCCATCTTAATATTAGGTTTCTATCCATCTTAGAATTTAATGACAATGGTACATATGTAATTTTCTTTTTTTTATGTAACTCTTTTATCATTAATTGAGAGTTATAAAATCATAAAATCTTATGATTTGTGTTGACTTATTATTAATCTAGTTATTTTTTTTAATATTGATTTTCTATCTCTAATGTTTATGAATTTGTGATTGGTGGAGGAGACCCGATAGTAAAGTTTTCGGTATCGTTCAAATTGACATATACGAAAGATGATAAACATGTGTGACCATATGAACACAAATTCACATATGAGAACATTTGTACAACCACATAAACACAATTCGACATATATGAACTATCGTGTCAATTACGAACACAAATTGACATATATGAACACTTGTGTCAATTACGAAAATAGATTGACCTATATGTGCAGTTGGTATAAATATGAACACATATTGATTCAAGTAAACAAACAAAAGATGATGAACATGTATGACCATATGAACACAAATTCATATATATGAACATTCGTACAACTATATGGACACAACTCGACATATATGAACTATTGTGTCAATTACGAGCACAAATTGACATATATGAACCCTTGTGTCAAATACAAACACAGATTGACATATATGTACATTTGTGTCGTTTACGACTTTTTTCCATATACACCTCTTTTTAAGATTGACATATATACACAGTTACATTTTTCGTCCTTGTGGTTTGTTAAAATTGCTATTTTTATCCCTATACTTTTGAAACTTCAATTTCATCCTTATGGTTTATATGTATTTCTGTTTTCGTCCCTATGGTTGTTTTGTTGTGTTAGGCCCTCATACTTAAAGGCAGGTGGTAGGCTCTGGGACGAAAAAAGTTATGAATTACAAACCATAGAGGCAAACACGAAATACTGAAAGCACAAAGATGAAAACTGTAATTTTTGACAAACCACAGGGATGAAAAAAATAATTTACTCTTCACAATATATATCTTAAACTAATTTAAAATCTCGACTATAAGTTGTAAATTAGTTCATGTACAAGTTGTAATTAAGATTCACATGTGAATCTATATTATGATTCACATGCTCACCTATGAATCTTAAACGGATTCAGAATCTCAATTATAATTTCAAATTGATCCGCGTACAAGTAATGATTAAGATTCATATGTGAATCTATATTCGGATTCACATATAAATTTATGTTAGAAATCACATGTTCACATATGAACCAATATATACCTACTTATCACCATTTGATAATAGTTTGTTGGGATCTTTTGCGTTTAATGATATTTCAAATGACCAATAAAGAACATTGATGTTTGTGTTCACATATGAGATTTCGTTAAATGAAATATCATTAAACGAAATTTCTTTGAATAATTTATTAATTTGAACAATTAATTGAATTTCTAAATAATTCAAAAAGACAGAGGAGGCTCTATGGAACAAGGGAGGAAAAAAGGAAGGAGCTTCGACTCCACTCCAGATCCGTAAAGGTAGACTTTTTCCAGGTTAGCTATAGAGAATGATATTCATCTTTTATAGTTTATTTACCGAAGGCCTCTTCTTCAGGTTTGATAGAATAAGCTGATTAGGTAATATGCTTCAATCTTTTTTTCCTTCTTTGTCGATATTCAGAGCATCAGGTGTGTAGTGAATAAAACCAAGCAAAACGAACCAAATATAACTCATTTGAAAGTGAAATCAGTTTGTTATATTATGTATAGGTTGCAAACAAACATCCATATAAGTTTAATCGATAAAGAAAATATCATAATGAGCTTTGGGGCAAGTGAAATTTGAATCATATACAAACAAATTCAGGTTTGAATTCCGATGATCATACAAATGTGATTGTTTATATATAATGATTCACATACAAAAGATTTTCTCAAGATTCTTGCTCATTTACTTTGTATTTTAAAAACGGGTTGGTTGAATAAGAAAACAGTTCAATAGATTTGGTTGTATCCCACTAAGAGAATCGTGTCTTAGACTCTCATTCCTTAATTTTGCAGTTGACATTTTTCACATTCGACCAACACCTTTTCGTACCCTATTTCTAAGTAATTCATATACTAGAGATACATCGATCGCTCTTTATTTTAAACCCTCCTCGTTGATATTTAGAAAGGGCAACGACAAAAACATTATATTTGAACTTTTTTTTATTAACCTGGATATCCAACCCGCTATGTCAGCCGACTAATCTCAGGGCGACCACCTGCTTTGCAGATAGCCCGAAGTCACCGCATTTGAACCTCTGTAGCCACAAGGGGATTTTTATTTCTTCTCGGATTTGTACCTAGGACCTCCTGGTACTTTTGACTTTTGGAGCCAAACTCAAACCAATCAGACATCACCCTTGTGGTTATTATATTTGATTATTGTCGCCTTCTATCGTGGAGGATTGCGTCTTATTTAGCAATGATTATGTTTTCAAGTTTTCATTGAACAAATTTCGTATTTCTAGATGATATTGTAAGTCTCTGATTCTAGTCAAACACATAAATATCTCACACGGTTTTGTTCTGTTTTAATGAATTAACTTCAATCCAAAAAATATATATGAAGAAGTACATATTTATACAAAAACAATTGAAGAAAATACGTGTTTAAAACCAAACTTGGTTGAAGTAAAAAAAGGAACTCTAATAAAAACACTGTATATAAATTTATCTGAAAATTAGTAAACCAGGTCTTTGATGAATACAAAACCGTCTACATTTACTAAAAACAAAGACTTTCACTACGACATTGTGTTCATCTGTATCTTTAATTATAAAAATAGGATTTTATAATCGTTACCGAACAATGTCAATGAAAACTCGCTTGGGATTTTTTATAGATGAAATAAGTAGGAAAGATGTTGTGATCATCGAAATCATTGTTACTTTAAATGTTGAAATTACGGAAAAGAATTGGTGAGATTTTATTTATTTGTTTATTTATTTATAATTAAATATAATGAAATTAGGTGTTGTTTGAATATATAGAATTAATAGGTTCAACAAATATTTGACTGTCGCTTTCGAATAAAAACCTACTACCATTTAAATAATGATAATCAAATTATACGACCAAAATGACATATTTGTATGAATATGACACTTAATAACTCCTCCTCTACTCATTTAAAAATAACTGATACATCTTTATTTGAATGTTTAGTTTTTATTTTTTGTCTTTATCGATATAATACGATTTTATGTGGTTTTGAGAAAGCGATAATGTTTTTATTTTTGAATGAAATATAAATTTGAAGATAGCATATAAAATTTCATTTAGTTACATGAATTTAAAAATGGAGCTTTGATAAGTTGTACTCATGCAAAGTCACTTGTAATCTTGAATTTTAAGTAATATGCGTAAAAAATGCATAAGGAGGTCCCAAGTTCAAATTTTAGGAAGAATAAAAATCCCCTTGTTGCCACGGAAGTTCAAATGCGGTGACTCCAAGTTATCTGCAAAGCAGGTGTTCGCCATGAGATTAGTCGGCTAGCATAACGGGTTGGATATCCAGGTTAATAAAAAAAATGATTTTTAAGAGTTTTTGTCAAATACTTTATAATATAATATAGATAAAATAATTTTAAATTTATTGTAAAATTTCTTCATAATGATTTCCCTTATGCACATATATTTTAAAGACAAATTAATTAAAATAATTGTTTTTGATTTGTAGTTCCATTTCTTAGCTATTTTTGTTTTAAAATTACTAAAATGTCAATACTTCCATAAGTGGCCGACATAATTTATTGAAAAGTCAAAGTGTAAGAAAAAGAAGTTTCTAAACTAGGTCTTCAATTGCAGGAACCAAATATGTAAAATAGATGTAGGTCCGGAAGTTGCACTTTCGCAACTTACGGAGATGTTAGGACTAATTTACAGATTTGGCCCCTGCACTTGTAGACCTGATTTAAAAACTTCTTTTGCGGACATGCCACTTGCAGAGGTAGTGACATTTGGTGGTTTTGTAAGAGAAATGACTAAAAGATGAAACCAACAAATGAAAATGACTATTTTAATTAATTTTCCTATCTAAACACACAGACATACACATATGTAGGGGTTTAATCATTTGAGAACTAGACAACTTGTAAAATCTGCTAGATCCATCTTAAGCCATTAATTTAAGATAACGAATGTTATAATTAATGAGATCATTAATGCATTTTTTAGGATATCTTTATCTTTCTCCTCTCCTCTCTTTTAACATATATGCACACACATTCACAATTAAATACGTACACGTTGTGAGCACAATAAAAACAAGTTTAAAAGATTTCGTATCAGGATGTTCACAATGTGTCCACCTGGTAGGTTTAAATGTAGTTATATTTCTTTACTTGAAGTTCATAATATGTTCATAAGTTATGCCAGATATAGTAGCTTTGGATTGTGTTCACAAGTTACAAAAGTAATTCTAGAAAATGTTCATAATGTTTTCACAGATTATAATATATTTCTAAAAAAATATTCACATTTTGTTTACCTTTTTTTACACATTTAATTGTATGTGTGTACGTGTATGTTATAGGGAGTGTAAAGAGAAGGGTGGAGAGAAAAGAGTGGCTAAATGAGAGAGGAGAGATTTTTTTTTTAAATTAAATTGGTTTTTTATTTTTTTATTAATTTTTATAGGTTTAAATTGGATCTTCACAGATCTCATGAATTAGAAAGTTCTTAAAAGAAGGCTTATATATATATATATATATATATATATATATATATATATATAGAAGAATAATCAAATGAGAACCATAAAAAAAATTGAAACCCACAAGGATCAGTTGTGAAACAATTCATGTGAAAGTGTAGTATAGTTTCATAGTAAGGTTATTTTGAATGTGTACTTTTTGTATTCTTTATTTCACATTGTAAAACAACATTGTATTGTCATATATATTGTTTCACAGTGTGAGAGAACATATAATCAGTCGTTCTCATGGATAAATTTTTTTATATTTCTCATTGATTATACTCTTATTATTGTATGTGTGCATGTGTGTGTATTTGTGTATGTGCGCATGTGTGTGTGTATTTGTGTATGTGCACACGTATTCTTAGTCTTTTTTGTGAGTTACATATATTTGCTCTACCATTTCACCTTACATTGGTTGCTCTATATTACTACAACAAAACCAAATTTATAGAATGTAAAAAGTAACACATTAAATCCCTCCACTTATCATTGATACGACAAAATAGGTTTGTTTTGATAAAACGCTGTTTATTTGTTATTTATACAAATATGAGTTTATAAAAGTGTTTTGGTATTTTCACCCTGTAATAGTAATCACAGAACTTTCTCACTAGACCTTATGATCTAACCCCCATTTTGGTGTTTTAAAATTTGCATTACAGGTCGGATACAATCGGAAGACAAGGGGAAAGAGAAATTATGAAAAATTTGTGATTACTTGCATATGGATTTTGAGATGATGTGATATTATTTGTACCTGAATACTTGCTATATTTACAAGTCTTGTACTTGGATTATGTGAAAAAATTTGATAGCTACTTTTGTAATGTAACCTTTTGTATATATTGAGACCCATTGTGTAAATTGTATTTCATGATATATGAAGTATGTGGTTTTATGCAAATGTGATCCTGGGGTATTACAACTTTTCACAAAACAAAATGATACAGTAGCACCTTTTCACTACTAAATGAAAAACTTTTGTCTACGGACTTTTCCCTGGAAAATATGTTGCTAAATGGCGATTTGTCACAAAACTGTTACAAAAGTTGGTGGGTAATTCAAATGAGTGACAAATTACCAAAGGATTCTCTGGATGATTAATTGGTATTTTCTCAAAAAACATCGGATTCTACCAGACCATTGGTATTCTCTAGCTGATCCGTCAGTAATCACCAATAGAAATTTTCCTGGGTGGTTTTTGTGGGTAAATGTCTTTTGTTTTGTAGTGTTTATAAACCTATAATCTTTTATACTATGGCGGAGAAACGAAGCAGTGGCACATGCCACTGTATCTACCGCTGCTTTTGGGTGTCTTAACGAAAAAAAAAATTAGACACTTAATATAAAACGTTGTATTAACAAATTTATAGAACATTTTTGAGAAAATGTTTTATGAACACATTTTTTTGCAGGACATTTGTTTTTATAAGACGTTTTTTTCTAAATAGTGTCCTATAAAATAACTAATACAATGTTTTTTATAAAGATGTCCTAAAAAACTTGTTACGATTCCTAAAAATGTCTTATAAACTTATTACAATACATTTAGATATCTTTTATTGTTTTTCTTGTAATTAAGTCTTATAAAATATTCTATTAGGACGCATACATATTTTAAGGGTTCAATAAACTCAATTTTGTTGTAATGCTAAGTATAAGAAATTTCTTCTTTGGTCTCTACTGTTTATTGGTTTTCTGTACATTGAGTTCCAATAAAAACTTCAATAATTGTGATTATAGGACGTCAAAAATATCTAAATGGTTTAATAGACTAGTTAATAGGATTTAAGTTTATAGTATCAGATAATTGTAAGTCATATATAAAAATGTTAAAATAAACTTATAGGACGTTTATGGATGTTTTAACAAATTATTTAGAACACCTTTGAAAATAAAATTTCATTAAATTTTTATATGGCATTTGCTAAAAAGTGTCTTATGAAAACAAGTATGTTGATCATCTCTCTCAGTGATTTGATGATWATCCCTTTTTTCTTTCGATGTATTTCTGTGTCTGTAATTTCAGTTCCA
>NC_037533.1:457040-458401 GCF_001531365.2 Cynara cardunculus var. scolymus
AAATCTGTATTGATCTTCTTTATCAATATATATTTTAAATTTGAAAATTGTGTTTGTATTCATCCCCCCCCCCTTCTACAAACTGTTTAGTATTCTTATAGACCCTTTGGGACCAACAAAGTATTATATAAAAAAAACATGTTCATAGTACACTTCTCCAAAGTGTTGTTTAAAAATCTAATACAACACTTTATTTTTAATGTGTCTTTAGAAAAATTATTAAGATGCTCAAAAACGTCTTATAAATTTATTATAACATTTTATTTTTCATATAAGTCCAATTATTTTGTCATATAAAATAGACTATTATTTTGGAGGTGTTTGGGATTGCTTATTTGAAATAACTTATGTTTTTTTTTTACAAAAATGCTTATCAACTTATTATAAGTTAGAATGATTTAACTTCTTCAAAAACTCCTTATTACCGGTTTGTTACCGGTATAAGCTGTTTATCTAAGCACTCAAAAGTGCTTATTACTGTTATCACATCAGAATAAGTCAATAAGTTATTTTTATAAGCAATCTCAAACATCTCTTATATTTAAAAACTTTTACATTTTAAAAATTCTAATTTCTTGTAATAAAAGTAATGGGTTTTTTTGTCTTTAGATGTGGCTATGTCTAGATATTTAATTACACCTAAAAAACAAAGTATTGTAGGTGATGAAGTCAAGACAACCTTCATTAACTCCATTAATCATACTCCAAGACAAATATCACATCATCTTTGAAAATGTCAAAACCTAGTACAATGTATGTATGTCAATTATTTATGGATCGTTTATTAATGTTAATCGGTAATTGTTTATTGGGTAAGAGTTACTATTCACATAATTTATAGGTAAAGTTTAGAGCAATTAAAATGACATGGTAAAATGATTAGTAAGAGTCTCTTACCTAGTAAGCGCTACTAGGTAAGATTTTCGGTCATTGTCATATTTCTTACTAGGTAAGATTTTCGGTTAATGTCATATTTCTTATTAGGTAATATTTTTTATACCAGTCATGCTCACTCCATAAGATAGGTGACCTAGTAAACACTTCATTGGGAAATATTTGGTAAACAACTCCTTACACATAAGATAAGTGACTTCAGGTTGTAGCCAAAATTGCGTGAATCATGTTACAAGTGATTTTACACTATAATTTAGTGTAAAATCACATGTGATTAGGTGGTTTTTGTATTCTTTTACTGGGATATTGTTTCATATGAACTTGACTCTCTCTCTCTCTCTCTTTTTATATATATATATATATATATATATATTATTGTATTTAATATTTAAATAGTTTTTTAATCCTTACAAAAACAAAACATTATTTTTAAGTTTTATCATAAAAATGTAATATTTAATATTTTT
>NC_037533.1:458727-480292 GCF_001531365.2 Cynara cardunculus var. scolymus
TTTATAAAATAAAATATATCAATTTATTTATTTTTGGTAAACATATCTATTTAATAGTTGACACGTATAGATCAAATATTAAAAACGTTATTTAACGTGTCCACCTTTCATACTAAAAAAAATCCATTTGAGAAAATGGTTGAGTGGGTATACTAGACCTCGTTAGGGCCTTCATAGGTCAGCCCTTGGATATCAATAAAAATTTGTGAGAGACGACATATTGACAAATATTCTTAACATATTGGACAAGTTCTTCTATTTATACTGTAACACCCCAACTTTTAGGCCAAGTTGTAAAGTATGTAAGAACAGGGGATCATATTTGTCGAGAGAGAAAATAATAGGTCCAAGGATCTAAAAATACTCAAGTGTGAAAGTATAGGGATTAAATGTATAAATTCCTTGGTCAAGATAAACCCCAAGTAGGTAAACCGCTTGGCGGAGATCTCGTTGAGGGTGGAGTTAAAGAGAGAAAAGAAATCTCTAAATTCATAATTTGGACAACCGAGTTAATAGATATGAGCAATAGTTAGGCTACAGAGTCAAGAACTCAACAGTAAACATAAGTGTGAAGAGTTCGCTAAGTGAACCAAGCAATTCGATGCCAATCTAGATTCAAAATCAAAATTCAAGGAGTTGAATATTTCTATAAGTAGAAACGGAGGATCGTGGTGGTTGATGATTAGGAAGGACATATAAATCTTTAGATGTAGTGAGCCAAGACACTTAGGTGACGTTTGTTTTTTAAGAGGTGCTGAAGTCTGAAGTCTGAATTTACTTCTGATTTTTAAGAGGCTATGCTGAAGTCTGAAATCTGAATCAGTCAGACTGTTTGTTTTTTGCGTCTGAAATCTGAAGTTTGAAGATGAGAGATCGAGAGTTGATATGGATCGACAGTTGACAAAGTTGAGAGATGAGAGATCGAGACAGAAGAGTTGATCTAGAGAAATCGAGCGCAAAGAGATCAGAGTAGGTATGCGACGATTTGAAATAAGAGGTAATAAGAGGTTTCGCAACCACTTAAATTTTCAGACCTAATAAGAGCTTTTAAGCTCTTATATGAAAAAAAAAAAAAAAACAAACACCCTGAATCCTCTTATGTCTGACCGATTCAAACTTAAGAGGACATTAAAAGCTTTTTTATTAAAAACAAACAGCCCCTTAGAGAGTGCACGATGTGTCACGACTAAGAGGTTGTTTGTTTACCTCTTAATAGTTCTATTAAGAGGTAGTCTCTGAATCGTTAAGATGTGAATCTTGTTTGGTAAAAGAAAAGTCTGTCTATTAATGATTTTAAAACCCTTTGAATGATTTTTTATCTTGAGCCTCCCTTAACCATTAAGCGCCCTAATTTCATTGTAAACAATCATCAAACAATTATATTTCATTTTACACTATATCATGAGAGTCTCTTAATCATTATAACCACTTAATCATTTTATACCAAACCATTCAACAACTGCCGAACAACCTCTAAGTAATTAAGATATGATTGCTGAAAAATTAAAAGGTTTGGCTAGTAGAAATGAATGACACTTAATGTTTGAGGCGGGTCTTTATCTTGATAATGGAAGTAGAAATGAAAACACTTGATAGTGTGTCAAGTACGTTTCTTATTCAAATAAGGTTGTCCACAAGGTAGAAAAGAATTGGTTATTAGAAATGGCTAATAACAGTCACAAAGTATCCTTACGTGTATGAGAATCACACAGTTATTGTAAATGGTAAGTAATTACCAATTAGACGAGGACGTCCGAATTCATATATATTTATCCAGTAAATATATAGATTTTTAAATGGTTGACACATATTTATCAGATATTTAAATTATTATTTTAAAATAAACAAAATAATAACTAAACTTATTAATTAAACTAAAAATACCAACTACTGCAAATTGATTAAAAATATTAATTGAAAAGTTAAATATATTACATTTTTATGGTAAAGTTCAAAAAAACATTGTTTTATTTTTTAAGAATTAAATAAATTATATAAATATTAATTTAAATAAAAAATATACATTATATAATCTAATAAAAAGACAAAAAAAGAGTACAAGAAGCAATATACCCTTAACGTAGCTTCTTTTTTTTTTATAACTATAATTAGTCCGAGAGACCAAAAATAAAATAAAATATCAAATAATGATCAAAACCGTAATTAGTTTAATATAAAGACCAAACTT
The DNA here is from genome assembly GCF_001531365.2 of Cynara cardunculus var. scolymus. Taxonomy (NCBI): domain Eukaryota; kingdom Viridiplantae; phylum Streptophyta; class Magnoliopsida; order Asterales; family Asteraceae; genus Cynara; species Cynara cardunculus. The sequence goes on from NC_037533.1 coordinate 460,916, forward strand.
AATAATGAAACCAAAAAATGTAATTTACTTTATTCTTGATTTCAAAACCATATCCAATGGGATAAGCCATATGGACCAAACTAGGGGTTTGATTGTTAGCAACTTAACGAGGTTAATATGACTCACAATTTATTCGGTCTGTTATACATGACTTTTTGGTAGCAACTTAATGATATAAAAAGTGGTTTATTCAGTAAGCTTTTAAGGAAAACTTTATGCAGAAAGTCAAGATTTTCTTCTTCTTCCAAACCTATCATTTTCAATTAAAAACATGCTCTTTCTATTTATAAAAAAATCATCTAAAACAAAAACTTTCTTTATATATACAGACGGATTAATTTACACAGATAATTTTATTCATATATGACTTAATGAAAAACCAACCAAATAACACGGGGTTATAAAATATACCAAAGTAAAATACAACTCCCACTTTTGGAAATCCAAATTTACACCCCTTTGGCTATGTTTGTATGTCTTCTCTTTCATTTTTAATCTGAAAATTAATAAATTTCAAAAGCTTTGTGATGATTTGCTAATGAAAAAGTACTTTCCAAAAATGGTAATAAATAGGATATTTGAAATTTTATAAGAGTTTTACTATAATAAAATTGAATTCATAGAGACATTAAAATTTTGTAAGCGTTTTAATAGACCGTTTAGATTATATCTTAAAATGTTGTAATAAGTTTATATGATGTTTTTAGGCGCCGTAACAAGTTTTTTAGAACATTTTTAATATAAAGTGTTATTATATTAGCTATTTTACATAACACTATTCGAAAAATGTCTTACAAAAACAAATGTTCTATAAAAAGATGGGTTTATAGGACACTTCTCAAAAATGTCCTATAAAATAACTAATACAACGATTTATTTTAAAAGTGTCCTAAAGGACTTGTTAAAACCCCTATAAACTTATGGTAACACTTTTAAATATGACGGTCTATAATTTGAACCTATAAACTCAAGTTCTCTAAAATATGTTATAAACCTATATCCTCGTATATATAAAATAATTAAAATTAAAAAAAAAATAATAACTCATTTATTTTGCAAAGAATAATTATGTTGAATATGAGTTACAAAAAAGAGATTCAAAAAAGTTAAAAAAGTGTAATTTGTATTGATTAATTTTCTTTATGAAAAAATGTGGCACCAAAAAAACCTTTGACTAATCTTTTTGGCAAACCTTTTTTTAGAAATATATGAATACAAAATGGTATATTATTATTATTATTATTACATAATATAAGTGTTATTAATTTATAATTATGATTTTTTGAACTTTAAAAAGTGAAATTACCTTTTTGTCCATTTGAATCACATTCATAAATTGGCCATGAATCCCATCAATGGAAAGTGTTTGTGTACTCTATTGTAGGGTATCATAGTTTGTGGAAAAGGGTAAAGTAGTACTTTTTACATTTAATTTTAATCATTCATGTGATTTTTTTTTTCATAGCAAGTGTAATAATTTGAGTAAATTATGAATTTGGTCTTTGTTGTTTTTTGGTTTTTACATTTCGAAATTACAAGATGGCTATCGTGGTTTTTCAAAAACGTCTAGATTTGATCCATTTCTTTAACGGTCGTTCAAAAATCTCGTTAAGTGAAGCATATTTTAGTGTTTTTCTACTTTTATCTCCTTTTTGTTTAATAAATCAGTAAATATGTAAATTACCTTATTACTGGGTTTGCTCTAATATATAATTACTTTCTTCCCCCACAAAACACCACCGCGTACCTCCATTATTTTCTCATATTATCGTCGTCGTGACCTGCAACTTCATAAAAAAATCCACCATTCTAAAAGAAACTCCCTAAAAAACTAACAAGACCACTACCACCATTCTAAAAGAAACTCCCTCGAAAAAATCCACCATTCTCATATTATCGTCGTCGTGACCTGCAACTTCATAAATCCTTCTCTAAAAAATATGCGAGGAAATTATGAAGAGTTCGCTAAGGGAACCAAGCAATTTGATATCAATCTAGATTCAAAACAAAAATTTCCTCGCATCATACGGATGAGACAACCCATTTCCTCGCAACAGACTGGTGCGAGAATCTCATCTCATCGTATTATATAAGTGCAATAAATCCATCTTGTTGCATCACATGGGTGCGACAAACACAACTTCTCGCATCACAAGGATGCGATAAACTTCCTTCTCGCATCACAAGGATGCAATGAAAACAACTTATCGCATCAATAGGATGCGATAACCCAACTCATCGCATCACACATATGTGATAACTCAAAGTCATTGCATCATAAGGATGCGACAAAAAATTATCAACTTGATTAAAACCCAGTTTTTTTACATTCGATTGATTATGCCACCCTTATCCTATACACCTCTCTTGGTTATGTCACTCTTATCCCAAAATACACCTTACCTGATTATGCCACTCTTATCTTGAAATACATCTTTTCGGATTATGTCACCCTTATTCCAATCATTTGATATAAACATATCAAAATACCAAATTATGCTAAACATAGCATAAAAAAATTCTCAAAATTTTCCCACGTAAAAAACCCTATGGTTCTAATTCAACATTGTAAGATGAAAGTTTGTAAATAAAACTCACCTTATGATCACAATAAGAAGAAGATATGAAGATGAACAACAATAATTATTCAGATAATAATCACTAGAATCAACTTCTTCTAATCTCCCTTACGTTTATGCTTTCTTCCAGACTCAAAAACACACACCGAAACTTGCCAACGTTTTTTTTTCCTTTTCATTTAATCCTCCCAATCAGATATTATAAAAATCTCATCTTATTATGCTTTTAGAAATATAAGGCAGTGGAGGTATTAAACAATTTTAAACACATAACCAAATCAACCCCTTAATTACCAACATTAATAATAAAAAAAAACAACCCTCTTAACTTATAACCGACAACCTGGTTATCACATCTTTCCTCCCTCTTTCAGTTTAGCAAATTTTTCACAATCAGATTGTTTAAGATAACAGGTTTTACCTTCCTAACTTCCACAATAAATTTGCAATTCTTTGTTATTATACAAAATATAGAAGAAAGAATTAAAAAGTGAAAATTTGTTGTATTTGTATTCAACCTCCCTTCTACAAAACACTTTATGTGTAAGTCATTACTTCACGGGACCAACACATGATAAATATTATCATGAAAATCCATATTCATGATGGATATATCATAGTGTAGAACCGTTGTGCTCACCATAACATACATGAATGCCCATAACAAATATTACACGGTCCATCATTTCTTGTAAAAATTAGTTAAAAACAAAAATAATAATTATATATCTATATGAATGTCAAATTAAAAAGAATAAAATGCTTCTTTTTTATGTAACTTGTTTGATTAAAATGTCAATTATTTTTAAGATAATCAGTATTTAAAAGAATCAGATAAAAGTTTTTAAATTAAAAATTTTAAATAAAAAGGAAATGTGGGGGCATGTGAGCTCTAAAGGTAAAAACAATATGTAATTTCATTTCTATGCTTATTATATTTCAATAGACCTTACCCTACATCACAAATTTATTTTATTTATGAAATTGCCACCTTTTATTTTAGCCTTGTGGTAAACTAAATGTATTGATAAAAAGGCTATATAAAGTTTTCATGTAACAAACTCATGCTATATAAAAGTTTAAAACAGGGTTATTTGTTAACATCTTAATGAATTTAATGAGACTTACTGGTTATTCGAGTTGTTATACATAATTGTTGGTAGTGACTTAATGATATAAAAAGTGGCTTATTTGGTAACTTTTAGAGGATAGCGTTATGCAAAAAACTAAGTTTTCCAAACTTGTTCCTCCCAATTAAAAATACACTCTCCTTTCCTATATGGAAAAATCCTCTTAATCCATACGGACAAAATAATCGATACAATTGGTTTTATCCATACTTGACTTAATGGAAAACCAACCAAACAGCCCTTTAGAGCATCTCCAACAAATTCTCTAAAACTTTTCCAAAATGGAGAATGAAACATCAAAATCTCTAAAACAAAAATACATTCAACTCTAATGGATTCCCTATTTTCAAAATTACAATACTGATTGTATTATTAAAATATTTCATTCAGTTAGTAAATTATTATTTTTGTCTCCAAACATTTATTTTTAAAGTTTTCTACTGCTAAACATATATTTATCTCTCATTGTAATCATTTTGGCGTGTTCTCCAAATTGGGAGATTTTTACACTATCCTTTACTTTCTCTATTTTGGACAAAGGTTTTATAGAAACTGTTGGAGCAAAAAAGATATCCAAAATCTCTATTTTCTCTATTTTAAAGAATCTGTTGAAGATGTCTTAGAACCATAATCATATAAGAACCACAAATATTATTATGATAATCGTGAGAACCAATTTAAACCAATCATTTCGGTTAATCATTCATTAAGATGAGAATGCCATATTAATAATTTATAATTTCTTTGACAACTAATAATATCAATTCATAAATTGGTTATGGACGATAAATAACATAACTTTCATATTTGTTTCATATATTCAAATTCCTTTCATATCTAGCTGATATTTTTAAGAGTAAATATGATCAGTACACAATCATCTTAAACCTATGAATTTTCATCTTATATGCTCAGGAATTTGATGTTATGTTGAGAACAAGACAGAGTAATCTTTGCCAAAATCCCCATCATCTTGACAGATGTTTTTCGGACAACAGAAACCAATAATGGAAGTCCATTTTGTGGGCTTCCTAATGTCGTAACTAGGGTGTACGTTCTTTTCATTTTAACCATACAAGTATTTGTAATCAAATGTACAAGTTGTTCACAGCATGAATAACCAAATATAACTAAATGTATAGGTTATGACTAATGTCAGTATGTCTGAGTTTGTGTTTTGCAAATGTCAGAAAGTTTGTACATTCGGAAATAGCGTATGTAATCTTTGTCTGGGTAAACTGGTGATTGTTTTATCACCAAAATTTTGGGTTAGTTTAAGCTGGAGAGTGTAAATTAGCATCTTTTTTCGTGTTAGGTTTGTTGGAATGTAAGAGAATAATTCGCAAAGTTTCAAATTGTGAGTTTGGCTTTGAGAGGTTAATTGTTTGGAGTGCATAGTCTTAAAGGGTAATTTTGAGGTGAAATCAAGGTGGATTTGGGTGGTATCTGAAGATGAGTATTGGGGGTAAACATGAGTTTTGTCACTCTATTCATCTGAGCATTAATAAATATAAGTAGGTCTTCGCCAATGGTATTTGGTATTTGGGTATAAAGACAGACATAACCAATATACTGAGTAGTGCTTGGCTTGTCTACAAGTGAAATCAAAGCATCATCAACTGTGTAGGAAATCTACAATGACAGATGTTACTGTGTGAAAATGGAACCATATTGTGAGCGACTTTGCGACAAAGTTTCCAAGATCTGCAGAGGGTCGTGCAGCAAATTGGGTGTTTATGGATCGATTTTTTAAATCAATCATTTCGCCAATTATATGAATGCTTTGCGAATCCATCATTTTATTGATTTTGATATTGGAATTTATTATGAATTTCCATCTTGAATCCTTGGTTGAATGTTCTATCTACATTTTGGGGTGTTAATTCTTAAAAGAGGGTAACCTATCGGAGATATGTAATGCTTTGAATATGATGATTTACGTTGTTTAAAAATGTGTTGGGAGGGTTAATCGAACTGATATTTCATTGGATTAGTCATAAAATCGTAGATTGGATTATAGATTTGAGTTTTGGGTGTAAACCGGTTTTTTCGGAGGAATCAAAGCAAACAGAGTCCATGAGCAACTTGGAATGCGACTTAGGTCGTGGTGCAAGTCCCGACAAGTATTGTTTTAGTGCGTTCTGATTTATTCCGTTTTTCGATTCAGGGCAGGGTTGAAGCTTTGTTTTAGAGAATTCCCTTTAGGGTTATAAAAGGTGCATATTGGAATAATTAAGATGGTTTAACACCTTTCTTAACGCAGTTAATTCAGGTGTTTGGTTTGAGAATTTTAGTCTTTAGAACTATTGTGGAGGGGTACAGGGGACCACGTGAGTTCTCTTACCTTGGTTTTATACACGTGTGATCGTTTGTAAATGTTTTTAAAGTACTGATTAGGGTTTTCATGCATTGATGTATTTATTATGCAAATTTTAATTCCGTACACTTGATGTTTATTGGGTGATATGCGGCTACGTGGGACATTTGGATTTGCACAAGAGGAATAAGGTACCTTGACACAGAGATATCTCTTGGGAGTGATAATCTGTGTATCTTGAATTTGTTTATTGTTTACATCAGATAGACATCCACTAGAGGCCTTGATTGTGTATGTCACGATAGTGTGACAGTAGATATCTACTTGATTATGGCATTTCCATAATAAATTTCTATTTTAAATGTTTTAACTGTTGAAGATGAAAATATGGGAATTCGTTAGACCTGTTGGTCTAGTCCTCGCTTTTTTTAAAAAAACTAAACCATTTTTAGAAAAGTTATTCTAAGGAGAAAGAACAAGCTGATATTCTTCTGTTATTTATGGCTTAGTAGTTCAAATTTAGCCTCCTGTAGATTTTGTAATAAAATTTCATTCGTGGATGTTTTCATTTGCAAGCTCGTGAGTTGTATGAGTAAAAGTCTTTTCTCGTAAATCTTTAATGTCGGGTTGGCCGTTTAATGTATTTGTTGTTATTTCAGATTTAGGGTTGTTAGAACCCGCTTCTAAGGACATCATGAGGGGCATTTTTTTTTTCTCATTCAGTGGCTGAGATTAGCGAGGAATCCGAGATCAAACCTGGAACTTATCTTGTATTTGGACAAAATCACCTCGCCCATTTACCAACTGAGCTACACGTCAAAGGCAAGATACTATTTATTATTATTTTTAAATTATAATTAAATAGGTAGTTTATTTAAAATTTTATGACTTTTCTGTATAATATTTTTTTCCTTACAATTTAAGAAAATTATTGTACTAAAAAACATTTATTTAACTTCAAAGTTAATAACTTTTTTTCCTTTTTCTTTACAAAAAGGGTATGCAACCATTGAGGCCTTAGGGTACAACTCTTGATACCACTAAAATAAATGATGGATTTTGTGAAGCTATATATTTGCTTGGGTCCATATAATCTAATATATATATATATATATATATATATAAGAAATCTGAGTTATCATATTTTAGTAATCGATATAATTTTTTTTCACCAACCAATTATTGGTATACAAAATCTTATATCATGTATCAATCAATTGTATTTCGTATCAACTTAATCAATACTAACGTTTTTCAGTTGGTACATGTTGGTACTGATTTGTATCAAGTACCAACTTCTAGTTATCTATATGAAAATTTATCATTTTGTTCAAATTTTGAGTTTTCAGGTAACACATGTCATATTAAAGGGTTTTTAATCGTGAATAATAAAACTTGCAAATATTCAAGTGTTTAAACAAAATAGTTAAAACTATAATTTTTAATATCCAATATCTAAAATATATTAAAACTTATAAGTAAGTAAATAAACCAGTAGCATGATATTACTCTAGTAACCAAGTTTGCATACTTGGTATAATATTACCAGCCAACCGTAACTAATGGGAAATAAATTGGTACCAATTTAATTAATACAGTTAGTACACGTATTAAATGTAGTACAGAATTATCGACCCAAAGAAAATCTATAAAAGAACAAAATTTACAAAGTAATTATGGTTTTATAAAGAACAAAAATAATTTAATTAAGTACAAAAATGAAAAGAAAAGCAAAGGTATGTGTTAGAATTTGTTTGATTTATTGGTTGAATGGTCAAGCACCAAATGATTGGTGTTCTTGGCAAGCATAGGATGCCACCTCAATTCTTTTGACCTTTTTCTCCATTGTACAAAAGGGCACAATGGTAAATTAATTATTAATTAGGGTGCAAAAGATCCTTTTTATATCACCAAAGTCTAAATTCATAAAAGAAAATTATAGACAATGGACCATATTCTTTGAACTAAAGGGTTGTTTACCTAGATATTTATTCAAGAAACGTTTAAGGGCTGTTTGTTTTTAATAAAAAAGCTCTTAATGTCCTCTTAAGTCTGAATCGGTCAGACATAAGAGGATTCTGTGTGTATGTTTTTTTTTTCAATTAAGAACTTAAAAGCTCTTATTAGGTCTGAAAATTTAAGTGGTTGCGAAACCTCTTATTACCTCTTATTTCAAATTGTCGCCTACCTACTCTGATCTCTTTGCGCTCGATTTCTCTAGATCAACTCTTCTGTCTCGATCTCTCATCTCTCAACTTTGTCAACTGTCGATCCATATCAACTCTCGATCTCTCATCTTCAAACTTCAGATTTTAGACGTAAAAAACAAACAGTCTAACTGATTCAGATTTCAGACTCAGCACCACCTCTTAAAAATCAGAAGTGAATTCAGACTTCAGACTTCAGCACCTCTTAAAAAACAAACGCCACCTTAATGTTAAGAGTCAACATTATAATTTGTTTTATTGGGTAAAATTATAATATATTAAAATGGTATTGTATGCAACAATTTATCTGATAAACACTTACCTAGGTAAGAGTCGTCATCCTCACTTATCGAGTTAAATTCTTCATCTTTATCATTTCTCTTATCGAGTAAGATTTGACCCTTGCATGTTCATCCAGTAAAGAAAATTACCTGATATGCACTTACCATATAAACGTTTAATAAATAACCCCTAAATAACCAATATAATGGTAGTATAAAAACGTTAATAAGGTTTTTTTTTTTGAAGTATTTTATACATTTATAAATATTATACTTATTGAATTTAATATGGTTTTGTAAAGTATTTAATTATTTATTAAATATTTAATATGTTTTTTTATAATACTTAATAAAAGCATAGTAGTAGAAAGATATGATATCATCATGTCATTTATAAATGGTAACCTATGAGAAGTTTTTTGTAACACCTCAAGATCACATTTGCATATTTATATCAAGAAATATAATTTTACACATTCTGTCTCAATATCTACAAAGACTACATTACAACGTAGCTAACAACTTTTTCCATAAATCTCTATAGTACACATGAATACATAACAATTATACAGTTACAAAAGAAGATTATGCTAGCCCCAAAATTACATGCAAGCATAATATAACATTTCACAATTTCCCCTTTCTCTTGTCATGTGGTTGTGCATGACCTATAATGCACATTTTTAAACACAAAATGAGGGATGAACCTTAAGTTCTAGTGAAAAATAACTTTGATACAATAACCGGATGAATAATCAACAAATCACATTTTTGAACTCATATTTGTAACAAAAAACAAATATACATTTATTTGATATAACATACCTTATTTATCGTATCAAAATAATCAAATTATTTAATAAACACAATTTTAATCAACTTGTCGTATCATATGGGTCCTCGCATGACACAATAAGATAATCCTATTTTTCCTCGCAACACACTGGTGCGAGGTCCACAATCATATGAACACTATAAATCCAATCTTGTCGCATCATTATCATGCGATAAACCAATGTGTCGCATCTTTAAATCTCACTTCTCGTATCAAAGGAATGCGATAACCACAATTCATCACATCATACATATGCGATAACTCTATATATTAAGATACAAGATGAACAACAACAGATTATCCAGACAATGACACAAAATCAACTTCTCTAATTTCCCTTTTAGGTTTCTGTTTTTTGATTTTAATCGGACATCATAAAAACATTATATTGTTCATAGATTAGAAGGGTATCTAAATTACAATCAAGTAAAGTAGAAAATATTATCCATTCAACTTAATGCTATCAGTTCACTACTAATGATGATAATAAGTCAAATAAGTAATTTTAGATGAAAGTTTCAAAAGGAAAACGTGGTACAGTTACTGAAGAGATATATATCATGTATTAGATAAATGTTAAACAAGAAATGCTGTTAGATTTGAGATTCTCGTTATAAAAATTGTATCTATTGTGGATGAGGGAGAGGTAGGGAGTTGGAAGATAAGATGGTGATACATTATAGATGGAGTTATGGTCTGTGTACATCTTACGTTTTCCAGATCCTACTTCCAGGTCCTATTTTCGCCCCCAAGAGTTGTGATGCACGCTGAGTCTATTTTGACATCTTTGTCAACAAATTGGAATTCTCAGTTTTTTTTTCTAGAACGAAAACACCTTATTACGAGAATCTATATGCAACAAAAGGATTAAAGTTTTCACTTGAAGTACGACCTAGGTCATTGGTGAGGTTTTTGATGCGACAAAATTTAATAAAGATTTTGTTGTTTTTCAATCAATCATGAAACATGCCTGAAGATATGCTTTATTGGAATGCAAGCTTTTTTCATAGAAGTTTCCACTTCTCCAACGCCTTTGTATTCTATCTTTCACACTGACTAAGGGGGCGTTTACCTAAACACTTACTCTGCAAACACTTACCGGTAAAATTCAACACTATCGCTTACTTACCGGGTAAGATTTTATTCACTAAAACACATCATATGCAACAATTTATCCTGGTAAGCGCTAATCATGGTAAGAGTCTTCGTCCTCACTTAACGGGTAAGACTCTTGATTCTTGTCTTCGCTCTTACCGGATATGATTTTTAGTCCTTGCCATATTCATCTGGTAAAATAAAAGTGACTTGGCAAGCGCTTACCCGGTTAAGCGTTTGGTAAACGGCACCTAAGATGTACAATGCACTTTTATTTTTTAAGTATTTATTCCTTTAGTTCGAAAAACTTGATTAATGGGTCTTCAGGTTTTGTCTAATCTGTTGGCGATATTGTATGACGATACATTTGGAAGTACAAGTGACCCTAGGTTATATTGTCGGCCGTGTCAATGTTGATCATGTATAATTTTACCTAGAAAGGTGTTTCATTATTACTCATGTGAAAGCCAACAGCGTCCATGGGAGCAACTATCTACTTCTGTATTTTGTAGTCCATGATATACAACAATTTCACTGTGTTCTTGTAATTTCTTTTAGACTATACCTAAGTTTTTGTAAAAAAAAACATAACCATTTAAAGAATGAAAATAAGAAAAGTAGTCATAATGAAAATAAGATAAACGATTAATGTTAGATGAAGTCCATTTACAAGCACGTACTAAGCGAGAAATGTTTTCAATTTCGTAACTGAAGAATATTTCTCAACGACAACAGGGTTCACTGCATACCACAAAACATTTGGACTGTGAATAGGAAGAGCCTAGTTTTGGCCTCGTCGTCGTCATCCATGATTTCAATTCCATTATCAAATTAAACCTCTTCTTGAACATCGGATTACCATTTATATTCGCGTACAATTTTGTTAGACACTCATCATGTTCATAGGTATGCTATTTAGAGACATGTGGTACAATGGACTCCTTTTCCCTTGGCTTGTTAATATCATAACTAACAATTATCGATGAACTACAACGTTCTTTTTTTCTGGTTTTGCAGAACTCTTGTTGTGGTTTCGGTAATCCATATGTAATTACCGACGGATATAAATAAAAAATAAAATTCAAGTTGTTTTATATCCGTCAGTAATTACTTATGGATTACCGAGACCACAACAAGAGTTCAAGTTAGGGGGGTATACATGATTTTTTTTCTTCCTTAAAATACAATTTATATATTTTTTGATAATATAAATAAAAAATAAAAATCAAGTTATTTATATGGTGAAGAAACCAGAATAAAAGGGGGAAAAGTTGAAAGCAAAGCATAGTGGTGTTTCTATCTTAAAACCTAACCATAAAGAAAGGGTCAAAGGTTATTGAAATCAATAATGAGTAGCACAACCACCCTTTTTTCACTCTTTTTTTTTTAAATGAATCAATTTCATTCTATTCATATTAAATAAACAAATTTTAATAAAATCAATTAAAAAGAAATGAGTAAAAAGGTTAAAATTTGGCATCTGTTTTGTTAACAAGTTTTTATGAAACATGACTAGTTTATTAATCTATAACTAGTTTTTTAACTGATAGCAATTTTGGCAAACTTAACCAAATAAATCACTGTTGTTGTAAACATTGGGATAAAAATGTTAAAATTTTTAAAGTGCATGGTCGTTCTTAATCGAAAGCAGTTATATTGACTAAGATCGTAGGGGAATGGGAAGACGACTCACAAATTTGAATGGGGTCACTTGGGTATAGACATTGCAAAACAAATGTGATCTTAACCCAAAAAAATCACACATGGAAATTTTTGTTGGTGAATACCGATGGATCACTCAGAAAATACCAATGGTTCGGTAGAACCCGATGTTTTTCGAGAAAATGTCAATGGATAATCCAGAGAATCTCAGGGTAATCTGTCATTGATATGAATTACTCACCAACAATTTAGTCATCAACTTTTGTGACGGCTTTGTGGTGAATCACCTTTTAGTGACAAATTTCACAAGGAAAAGTATGTAGGCAAAAGTTTTTCATTTAGTAGTGAGAAGCTATGGTTTTTACTGTGCATATACACACGCATACCTAATACCATTTGACTATAAAAACATATATATGAATATTTCAAAATTATCATTGGTCTGTGGGTTAGTTCCATATTTTTTGTATGTGGGGTCATGTGTTGGAACCTTTTATCGATTTCTTTTTGAAACATAATAAATCTGAAATTAAAAGATAAAAAACAAGAAAATGAAACCAATGAGATTTAAACCTGCACACGGGATCGGAGAAAAGTTGTACAAACCAACTCTACCAAGGAAACTTGTATTATCCTTGCAGTTTCAAAATATATATGATTGAAAATGATATGATGACACTTCTCATGACACTAATTTTGTTTTTCAATACAATGAAGGAACGAAGCGATGGCCCATGCCACCATATTCACTAGAGTTGGGGCACCCATGTGTGCATGGCTCACTGGCCTTAGCCGGAACATACTCTCTAATTGGTAAGGGGTATACAAGTGAGTGGTTATCTTTCAATGTAAAAATGTATCGATTCAACGAATGCAACATTTTTCTTATGATTCTCTTATTTACTTACGATTACAAGACATATATATTCTTGTAGCAATACAACCCATAAACCCTTAACAAAAACGAAAAAAAAAATTAACAAGTTCTCTAACAATCTTGCATCTGTGAATGCAAGATTGTTAGAGAATACCGTTACTATAATTCAAAAAATAACATCAATTCATGTTAAAACGAATGACCAAATATAATGATTTGTTTTTTGATGAAAATATAAATATAATGGTTAAGATTTTTATTCCGTAAATTTATGTAATATTCGAACCTTGAGAGGTAGCTTAGCTGATAATACATTTTAATTTGATAAACTTGTACAAATATTACGATTTTCAAGAAAAATAAAATAATACATGAAAAATTGATAAGTATTTGATTTTAAAATCAATTTTATTATTGAGTTTAAGTAAATTAATTTAATCGTAAAAATGATTATAGAACAGGGAAAAGATAAAAGCCATGAACCCAAGCGTGCGATTCGCACGTATCAAAAACACATTGATGTCAATTCGTTTGTCTATATAGTCTCTCTCATCCCCCGTGCACTCTCTCTCTACCTTTCTCACATCCCGCTGTTCTTCCCGTGCTGTGCCTACTTTTTTTCATCAGATTGTCTCAATCTTCTTTCTGGGTTTTCAAGATTATCCAATTTGGGATTTGGGTTTTCGATTCTTGCAGGTAATTTCTCTCCATTTTCGATCATTTTCATCACCATTCACACGGTGTTTTTGTGTGTTTCCGTCACATTTGATTCATTTCCCTTCTTGTTTCTGGGTTTCGAAGATTATTCAAATTTGGATTTTTAATTCTTCATGTTCAATATTATCTCATTTTCTTGTTTTCAGATGAATGTTTACTCTGTTTTCGTGTGTTCCATCGTAATTTTCTCAGTTTTGATATGATTCCTCTCTGGTTTCTGGGGTTTGAATTCTATCGATTTCACCGTTTCCAGATGAACATTCACTGTGTGTTTCATTTATTTTTTTTTATTACTTTTTTTACTCAGATTTCTCTGAAACTCCATGTTTGATTTTTGGGTTTTGAAGATCATTCATTTTGGGATTAGGGTTTCTTAGGCCTCTGCATTTTCCGTTTTTGAAATTGATGTTTTTTGTCTGTTCTTCCCTCATTTTTCTTTTACCTTTGTAAGATTGAATGTTTTCATTGCTTGTGTATAAAGTGAATGATGATTTTCTCCCTTTTTTCAGCTAAGTTATAACACAATTTAGAACCCTAATCATATTCAAATTTCCTGTTTTTCTCTATGAAAATATTTAGAAAATATGTTGAAATTTAACCTATATATGCTACCAATTTCACAGAAATACAAGATTTTCTTCATTAATGTCCTTTTGTTCAGAGAATTCTTAATCATTTGGGTTGATAACCATAGTTTGTTCCCAATATTTCCCCAAACAAACAAAAACCCAAAAATTCCTACAAAATAACAGCAGAAAATCAAAAAAAGGCATTGAAAACATGTTTACATTTCTGTCGAAAAAGATTGAAAAACAGGATAAAAACACAATCAATTTCAAAGCTCAAATTGGTCGTTTATGTTGTTTATAGGTCTTCATGTTTACCATTTCTTGCTCATATGTAACTTTTAGGAACTTTTGCTTTGATTATTACTTAATTGTGTTTTTGTATCTAATATGCATCTTCTTGTCATGTTTCTACAGGCAGTTTTGACGTTTCAAACAGCTTCTAACGAACGCAAATCAGTAACGTTAATTATCTCATTATAAAGAGCATGCGGTGGTGTAGCTTATCAGTAGACGTTTATCGTAAAATCATATCCCTCAACCTCTATTGTCGTGTGATTCTGTAAAACGTATTGAATCTTTATTAATTTACTTCACAAACCTTCTTGATATTTCACTTTTAGCAAACTATTTGATTCCTGTCAGTTCCATCCATGGGAACTAATCTTTTTGTTGTCATCCCCTGCTACTGTCGTTGGATTAGCTGAACCTGCATCGATCAAATTCCATTTGAGTTTTAATTCGATCAAATTGAATCTTTTCATCCTGTTTGACCACCCTCTTTAATAATATTTCTTGGGTTATTTTCTTGGTATTTCAGTTGAAGTTGAATCTTTTCATCCTGTTTGATCACCTTCTTTGAGAATCTTTCTTGGGTTATTTTCTTGGTATTTGAATTGAAGTTGAATCTTTTCATCCTGTTTGATCACCCTCTTTGAGAATCTTTCTTGGGTTATTTTCTTCTTAGAAAATATTTTCTTTAGTGAATCTTTCTTGGGTTATTATCTTGGATTGTTATTGAGATCTTTAGGGGAGTTAAATTAAATACAAAGGTAGGGAAGAAGTAGTTATGGTGTGTCAATCAGCTGGCCAAACAAGATTTCGGGCTTTGAAACATGAAAATGGAACCGCTGGGGGTGCCACCATAATCGTAAAAGTTATAGCATGCTTCCAACCTCTCCAAGATTGTCAGGTTCGTTATAACCGTATTTTGGTTTAATATTGTTATTATCATCATCAGAATCAATCTTTATTTGAAGAATTGGATTCTTAATAACTTTATGATGTTCATGCTTGTCTTTGAATCATATTCGGCTTTACGACCTGTTTGATGTTGGTGATGATTGGGACAATCTGAATCTAATACGGTCTTTCTGTTGGCTTGCTTTTCTTTTTCAGGCCGAATATTTCCGCCATTTGCTTAAACCTGTAACGTAGCTCTATTTTTCTTTTCGCGAACAAATTAAGCTCTGGACTTTTTAGGTTTAATCTTTTTTAGAAGTTTTCAGAAATCTTTACGCACGCCCACGTGATAGTTCATCACCCGGTGAGTTTTCTGATGTTCAAATTGCTACTTTACTACAAAAGTCGGAATCTTTTGCATTTGATCGTACTTTGTTGATGTTTCACTTCCTTTACAGGTGATTCTTTGGCTAAATGGAAAAGGGTTTTGAATCTTGGTTTCAAAACCAGCAAATTGATTGGCAATCACCCAATCCGAATTCATCTAGTGCCCCAATCGGTTTAGGGCCTCGAGTTACTATCCCGTCTATGGTTTCTCCGAAGGCAAGTGTGCGCCAAGAACCGTGTGGTTGGTTCTACGGCTTGCCTCGCTACCGCCAGGGTTTCATCCCTGCGGTTAACTCAAAACTCCCTGTAGCAAGCCCCAATGATGTTGGAGCAGCAGAGAAGAAGTTTCTTGTGTTTGATCAATCCGGTGATCAAACAATGTTGATTTATAGTTCGGGTGTCGGAATCGCTCCGATCCGCCACCACTTTCCTCCCTCGGATAACCCAAAATTGCAATCTGGATCACATCCACTTCATGTTGATGAATGTATCAAAGAGAATGATGGAGATGATTCTAGAAGCGAGATGCGAGAGGATACTGAAGAGCTTAATGCGTTGCTTTACTCTGATGATGATGATAATGATGATGATGATGAAAATGAAGAGATGAGTACCGGGCATTCCCCTGGTTCAGTGACGGGGTTCGTTGAACAAAAAAGGAAAAATTGCGAAGAAGAGGAAGCTGAGAGTTCGTTTGGACCCACAAAAAGGTGTAAACGAGAGGAGGGGGTTAATATTGTAAATTCACTTGAGGACACTGCAAGCTCAGGAAAATCTGGTATTAACTGCTTGGGCAATGGCGGAAATGGAGAGTTTGAGGAAGAGTCTAATGATTTTTCGGCTGGTAACAGGAGGGTGAGAAAAGAGAAGTTGAAGGAGACTTTAAGTCTGCTTCAGAATCTGATTCCTGGTGGTAAAAATGACAGAAATGCCATTGTGGTTATTGATGAAGCTATCCATTACTTGAGAAGTTTGAAGGTAAAAGCTAAATCTTTGGGGCTTGATTCTCTTTAAAGAGGTTAAAGATGGTTTTGTACATTATGTTATTTATATTGTAGTACTGATTGAAGGGGTAATTTGGTAAATTTGATGTGGGGATGGGATGAAGATCAAGAACTGGGCTTAAAACTTGTAGCTTTGTGAAGATAGGGTTTGGAAGCCATCAGGGGATCCTCAAGTGATTTCTTGAATGATGGATGATATGATGATTTTGTGGAAATTACAGTGTGTATGTATGTGTAGGGATAATCTGGTCATTTTGATGTAGTCTTGTGATGAAAGACCAAGACTTGGGCGTAAAGATGAATGATGGATGGTGATCATGTCTGAAAAGTATTGTGTCAGGGAGAAATTGGTAATCTGGATGTGAGGTTGTAGGGAGAGTTTGGTAATTTTGTTTATGTGGGGTTGTGATGATCAAGAGTTTGGGTATAAAGTTGAAAGAGGTTTGGGAAGAGAAAAGTTTGATTTTGAATGATGGATGATGATGATTTTTGTGAATAAACCATGTGTGTGGAGGGGCAATCTGGTAATTTTACATGTGGGGGTTGGGATGAAGAGCAAGAATTGGTAAAAGCTTTGTGCTTGGTTGGGACCCATGGTGATTTTGTCTTGTTTTCTGGTTGGTGATACTGGTTATTTCACTGTTGAAGCTTGTGTCCTCTTCTCAACATCAATGTAGGACCGCCACCGCCACCGCCGCCCTCACTGCCGCCCCGACAGTGGGCGGTAGCGACGGCCTTAGGTGATAGTTTAAAAAAGATATGAAGTGGTTTTGTCATTGGTTTAATTGTGTAATTGTGGCATTATATATATATATATATACTCTTATATATGTATGGTGTTTGTAGGTGTGTTTTTATCTGCATTGATGGTATTACTAAAAAAGATGCATTGTAAAATCTGATAGCAAGCATTTAAATAATGTTTCTAAGACATTTTGTTGGATTAAAAATCAATCATTCAATTCTAACATACTTATGGAAAAGGAAGTCAGAAATACCCTTCATATAAGTTAGTTTATTGCTTACTAAATAGAAATTTTTTAATAATTTTAAAAAATAAACCAGTTTATGGTTGTGAAAAATGGTGTCCGAGCCAATTTCTGATTCGGTGGATCTTGATTGACAAATAAAACGAAACCTCTCAGATGCTCAAATGGTCTATGAATTGATCCGATTTTTAGGGAATCAATGATATTAATGATCATCGAAACTACGATCTACTTTGACTTGTACTCTTGAAATAATTTTGAAAAATGACTCTTTAGACTTGAATTTTGAAGTGAAACTATATCAATAATTAGTTAAAATGAAGTTGACCCTATAATAAAGTAAAATTTTGAAATGTATATCAGTGAATTGAATTTAAACTTAGAAGTAAATTTAGGATGACTCTGCAGACTTGTATTTTTTAAATGACTCTGAAGTATAACTCTGAAGAATGACTTCAGACTTATACTYTTGAAATAACTCTGAAGTAAAACTCTTCAGACTTCAGAGCTCTGTATAAGCAAGCCAGAAGCTCTGCATGCACCATGCAAAGGCTCTACCTAGTGCTCCGTCTGGAAAAGAAAACTTCAGAGTTCGGGTGAGCTAACTCTGAAAATGACTCTTCAGACTTGTATTCTTGAAATAACTCTGAAATAAAACTTTGAAGAATGACTCTTTAGATTTGTACTTTTGAAATAACTCTGAAATAAAACTCTGAAGAACGACTCTTCATTCAGACTTGTACTCTCTAAAGTTCAGACTTCTAAGTCTGAAAAAGAAGACTTCAAACTTCTTTTTCTGAACCTTCACAGTGTCTTACCTTCAAAGGCGTCTTGTTATGAGGTTTCAAGTGTAAAAAAAATGGTATCACAGGTCTCACAAAAACATGTTGGTCTCACATGAGCCCAAGTCTCTCTCTCTCTCTATATATATATATATATATGTGTGTGTGTGTGTGTGTGTGTAGGTATATATATATATATATATATATATATATACTATCTTATAAAGCATTTGGCTAAAACTCTTAAAAACTCTTAAAACTCCTAAACCCGTTCATCCTTATCCGATTTCATCCCATATCTTAATTCGTGTAACTAACTGCAGATAAACACAATCAAATACAGGATAAACATCTCATTTTAAATATAAAAAATCCAAAATATAATTAGTATAATCTTTAACTTCTAACAGAATACTTAATTATTATCATTATAAAATTTATAATATTAAACCTTATTATTAAACTTAAATTAAATTATATAAAAAAATTATATTCTATATTATAAATCATTTGACAAAAACTTTTAAAAACTATTTTTTATGTGTAAAGTACTGTTTATTAATGCATATTACTTAAAACTCAAGATTACAAGTAAATTGTGCGTAGGTACAACTTATTAAAGCTCCATATATGAATTCATGTAACTAACTGCTAATAAACACAATCAAATACAAGATAAACATCTCATTTTAAATATAAAAAATCTAAAATATAATTAGGATAATCATTGAGTTATAACATAATACTTAATTATTATTTTTATAAAA
>NC_037533.1:481922-491419 GCF_001531365.2 Cynara cardunculus var. scolymus
TTCAAACATATATTTTATTCAAAAATAAAAACATCATCGCTTTCTCAAAATCACATAAATCCATATTATAACATCGACTGAGATAAAGAAAAAAATGAAATATTAAAATCACGATGTATCTCTCTACATTGCACGAGTACGCTTCTACTATATATATATAACAATAATTAAACGAGAACCATAAAACGGTTAAGAACCTTAAGAACCAATCTCAACCATCTAATTACTCTAATCTAACAACCTTAATTAATGTTCCATATATAATTAAGGAAGGTTATGATGATAATTATTTATTTATTATTTCTACTTCCTGTTTTTATAGATATCAAAATTTAGAATAAATTATTATTTTGTTTTAATTCAATCTTATACGATATAATTTATATGTAATAACAAGATATTTTAATAATATTTTATATTTCATTAGTTTACCGTATTATTTCGTTTACTTTCTCACATATACATAATATACCGGTAAAGTATAGAAAAACTCATATTCTTATAAAATATATTTAAATATTTTTAAATTATAAAACCATCAACATGAGAAAACAAAATACAGTAAATAAAAAAAATTGTAATTAAAACATCACTTGAAACACTAAAATTTTATTTCACGCAATGAAATAATATAATATCGCCAAAGTGAAAACAAAACAAAGTTGATGTAAAATGTGATGTAAAAGTGAAAGTGAAATACTAAAATGTTCTTTTTATATTGCGAAACAAAATAATGTCATTAATGTTAAATAAAAAATTGTTGTTTTCACGATTTGAAAACAAAATAAGACAAAAATTGACGTGAATTGAGATATGAAACACTAAAGTGTTGTTTCATATTGTGAAACAACACAATGTTTCACATGGTGAAACAATGTAGTGTTGTTTTATCATGTGAAGAGAAAAAACAAAAAATGATGTGAAATATGATATGTCTAAAGTGTTGTTTCACAAAATGAAATAAAATACAAGTTAAATCATTTTCATTGTTTTATGTAAAAATTTCAATTATTAAAAAGTATAAAAACAATAATGATACTCGTGTCAAATTAAAGAAGATAAAACATTTATTTTTATATAAAATTTTGAATTAAAAAGTTGATTGTAATTAATATAATTTTGATAATCGTCATTATTAATTATGGGTTGGTGTCAAATACCGAGAATGCCCTTTCGACTTGCCATTTATCGAATAATTAGTTTCAAATTTTAAAAATGTCACAAAACTCCATCGTCTTTCATAGCCGTAGAGTTATTTAAATAATGATTAAGATTGGTTCTCACAATCCTCAACTTTTTTTTAATTCTTATATGATTTAACTCTTATTATTAAATAACGTAATTATCTATACTATATTATAAAGCATTTGAGAAAAACTATTAAAAACCATTTTTATACATAAAGTACTGTTTATTGATGCATATTACTTAAAATTCAAGATTACAAGTAAATTATACGTAAGTACAACTTATTAAAATTTCATGTTTGAATTCGCGTAATTAATTGCAGATAAACATAATCAAATATAGGATAAACATCTCATTTTAAATATAAAAAAATCTAAAATATAATTAGAATAATCATTGACTTCTAACAAAATATTTAATTATTGTATTTATTAAAAATTATATTATTAAACCAAAAATAAAAAAATGAATTAAAGAAGTACACAAAAAAGGAGAAATTGCAAATAGTTGGTTTGGTACTAATATCATTATTTTTTTTTCAAATTTTTTTCATATTTATATTTTATTCAAAAATAAAAAYATTACAATTTTCTCAAAACCACATAAAATCATATTATAACGTCGACTGAAAAAAAAAACGAAACATTAAAATGTAGATGTATCTCGTTGTATTATGCGAGTACCCTTGTAGTTTTCTTATAAATTATTTAGATTTATAATTTTAGACTTTAAACTTTAAAGTATGGTTTTAACTTAGAGGCCCAAAAGCCCAAATCAAGTTTATTTGGCCCAATTTTTTGATAACAAAATAAGTAGAAGCAAAAGTATGATGATTGTAATTAGAGCAAATTATGGATTTTGTATGTGTTTTATGGTGTTTTTCTTGTTACTTTCATATTTATATATGATTTATTTATTATGAAAAAAATCTCTGAAATATTTTTTGTTTATTTCGATTTTCATCCCTACCGATATCTTTGTTTATATGGTTCCTAATAAATGTCATCACATGTTCCACATATGAGGGCATTTTAGTCTTTTTCTTCTTCTTTGTTTGTCTTCCCCGACTTCTTTTAAACCGATTTGCGCACAAAGATTCTAGTTTTTCTTTTTCTAATCATCAATCTACAAAGAATCAAAACCCTCTCTTCTTTCCATCTCCCAACCACCACTATCATCCTCCTCTTCATAAAACCCATTACCTCATCTCCTAGCCACCAAATAGAGATACAAAAAAAGAACCAAAGCCTGGTTCAGGTTAAGCCTCGAAGCTCGATAAAGAATTTTTTTTGGGGGCAAGTCTAAGCCTAGGTTTAAGCTGAGAAATACTGATCTAACCCCTTTTCAACCCAAAACCTGGGTTGGGTCTAGAAAAAAATTGAACCTTCTTTTGCTCGCTGAAAAAGTACTTGTTAAGCTCGGTACAAGGACGTAAAAAGACTCGGATCTGATGCATCTCTACCACGATGAATACAACCCACTTCATAAAACAAAGAAGCAAGACTACTTTAAGATCTATATGATAATTTAACAGAAGAAATTGAAGACCTGACAAAACTAAGTCTATTTTGATCAGACTTGTTTCTTGGTCATGGTCATCCTTAATTTGAAAAAGACCATTTTTTCGAATTAAAATAGTGTAAACCGAGGCAAAGCAACCCCTGAATGTAACCGGGTCTAGGTCGCTCCAGATGATTAACTCGTCAGGTCCAAGGCATCGACTTTAGGCTTGAAGCCCACATAGCCATTTCATCCATTGAAATGGAGAATGGTTTTAGAGTAAACTATAAATTTGGTCTATATGGTTTGTCGAATAACATTTTCATCCATGTAGTTTTGAAAATACAAGTCGATCATCGTGGTTTGCAAAAACGTTTGAATTTAGTCTCTTTCTCTAACGACCGTTAAAAAAATTGTTAAATGAGGAACATCATACGCAACATCTTTTTCACTATACCATTGTTGCTCTCAACCCGTTTCATTGTCTTCCTTGCACCACCCTTGCCATCGCCATCTCTCTACTCTGCCACAACTCTCTACCAACGAGCCAGGAAACCTAAGGGGTTGTTTTGGTTCACAGAATAAAATTTGATAGAATTGGAATCCATCAAAGAAATTTGACTTTGAAGGAATTGAAATGAAATTTGACCACACGTTTGGTTGGTAGGAATTGGTATGGAATCTCTCAATAAAACTGGAACAATCGTCTTTGTTTGAACTATCACACCCATCACCCGCCAACACCCTACCAACCACCATGTGACTACTATTGTCGTCACAGCTACCACCACGTCCACCCCTATCCAAACCTTGCCCCACAACCCCAACCCACTCCTACCCCACCCCTACTCCATAGGTGGGGTTGTTGGGGACATGCAGGGTGGGGCGAGGCAGTGGGGGTCCCAGAGTGGGGAAGTGGATGGCAGGATGGTAGCGTGGCGACTATAGTGGTAGAATGGTGGTTAGTGATCTGTTGGAGTAGGGTAAGGTGGGACAAGTGTGGGGGTGGGTGTCGGGGCGGTGGGGTGGGTAGAGGTAGGTGGCGAGGTGGTAGTTGTGACGATGATAGTGGTGGGATAGTGGTTGGGTGGCTGGGGCCTGAGAGTGGGTAGGTATGATGATAACAATAGTGGTATGGTGTTTAGTGGTGGGTTGAGATAAAGTAGGGTACGAGTGAGTTGCGGTTGTGAATGCGACAATAGTGGTCTAGGGGTGGGGGTTAGCCTATGGGCGGGGCAGTGGGGATGGGTGGCAGTTGTGACGACAAAAGTGGTGGGATGATGGTCAGATGGCTGGGATTGGATGGATATGATGACAACAGTAGTGGCATGGTGGTTAGTGGTGGGTTGGGGTAGGGTGGAGTGGGGGTGAGTGGTAGTTGTGACATTGACAATAATGGTGTGGTGATGGGGGTTAGGTTAGGGGCATGACAGTAACCGTAGTAGCATGGCCGTAGTAGGGATGTGTAATGTGTGACAGGAGGGAGGGTGTGATGACAACAATAGTGGCATGGTGGTTAATGGTGGGGTATAGTGGATAGGGGGGGTTAGGGCATGACGAACAATAGTAGCATGGTCATGGTGGGTGGTGATGAAATTCAATTTCTTCCATTATRCCAAGGAATGATGAATTCATTAATTTGTGGAATTCAATGAAATTTGAAGGATTCCATCCATTTATAAACCAAACAAAGGAATTGGAATTTGGTCAAAGAAATTTGTCATTCCAATTCCATCAAAAAAATTCGAATTCCGCGAACCAAACAGACCCTAAGAGTACCGCAACAGAAGCCACATCACCGCCCCCACCTTCTTTCCGTCTTCCATTTCTCTCGTTTTCCTTTATCTATTTGTTCCAATCTATGACTAAAAGTTAAGGACACTTAGAGGGATCGATCAAATTTCGGACCCTTTTGCACCATCTTGTATTTTTGAACCAACAGGGACGAAAGTGTTATATCGAACAAATCACAAGGACCTAATTTGTAGTTTACTCATTATTTTATAATCCATCATTCATTTAACTAAATATCATTTTTATATATTTATGAAGTAATTATTTGATGAGTATCTAATTAATTTTTGGTCGGGTATTTTCAGATGAATAAATTTTTTAGAATATTTCAGAAGTATTTCGATTGATTTTAAGATTACAAGTATTTTCAAATTAGTTGAGACTTATGATTATTATTTAGTCCGGAAGAATATGTAAATACGTCTGTGTATCAAGGTATTAATAAAGTATTGGCAATAGATACTTTCAAGTAAGAAAGTTCTCTTATGTGGGATTTATTGATGACTTCGTTATAAAAGAAAGTATATATGTATGCAGAGTAGGATGAGGTGTCGAGAAAACCTCACACTTAATCAATTGAGCTGACATAGAGATTTAGCCAAAATTTTAAGCAGTTAGTTAATATTTTTGTTGGTTCATTGATTGACTAAACACGTGGTAGAGATACCTAGAATTTTTTTGACTTGTGTAGGTAGGAGTATCGATGAATCAACTGAGTATCATGTGACTTTGAAACTGCAGTGCATGCTTATATGAAATATATTGCAACTTATATTACGACTGATTTATGTGTTTATGGTATTTTACGCAAATGTGTGCTCGATGTGTAATTTTAAGCATGAACAGTATCTTGAACTGCATGAAATGTTTTTATATACCTGAAAAACACGTTGTTTTTTAATAATATTCGAGAAGAATACGTATTTACCTAATTTAAGAGCGTATGCTCGAATATTTAAACAAGAACTTTGACATATCAAATCATTTCAAAAAGATCATTTGAAATACGAGCATAAAACCAAAAGATTCTTATTAAAAAGGGTCTTATAAATTTGCTTTAAAATATATTTATGCGTATATAATAAAAATAAAAATTTACAAAATTATATATAGAATTAAAAATCATCAATAAATTTTTTTTGTAAGTAATTATTAAAAGTGTTTTAAGATATAACTTTTTTATGATACACAATTCTTATACTTTAAAATACAAACTCATATGCCAGTTTTTTTTTATTTTTGATTAACGTGGATATCGAACCCGCTATGCGAGCCGACTAATCCCAGGACGACCATTTGCTTTGCAGATAACCCGGAGTCACCGCATTTGAACCTCCGTGGCCACAAGGGGATTTATATTCCTCATTGGATTTGAACCTAGGACCTCCTGGTACTTTTGACCTTTAGAGTCAAGCTCACACCAATCATGTACCACCCTTGTGGTTTACGTCAGTTGTTTTTAACAATTACTGTTTTCATATTCTTTTGATATATTTTAATTAATGAATCTTTAGGATCAGTTAAAAGAAACAAAACAAAACAAAACAAAAAAGACATCAAAATCAAAAGATTTGGTAAATAAGTATAGTTTATTACAACTTCAAATAGAAAAAGGATTGGGACATGGGGGTGTTTGTAAATCAACAACATTAGGGTTTCTATTAATACCATGAACCATCACATGCACATAATGTCCAAACATACAACTTTGGCTATTAATGCAAGTTCTTTTTTGTTTTTTGTTTTACATACATTGAACCTCTTCCTTACTATAATTTTATCTGAAAAACTTAAAAGAAGATCTGATTCGGTTTTGAAATGTTTTATTCTGTTATTAAGATTCGAACATTTGAGTTGTTTATTTGAAGAAACAAAGGGTATCTAACATGACAATAGATTGCAATAAGATAGTTTTATTTGTATTTTGTAAGTTGTTTTATTTTGACTCGGAATATTATATCTAAAAAAACTTGATACGGGTATGTTGAAAGAGTAAAAACTTCATAAAAGAGATGCAACGTATCATAAATTTATGTATATATAAAATTGATGTTAAAGTTGCAGAAAAATAAACAACGATGAGCTTATATTAAATATTCACATCCAAATTTACAAAGAATAAGTAATGGTGAAAGGAAAGAGTATTTGATGATACTGATACTACAATAAAATTGAGTTTATAGGACACCTCAATCTCTAAGCGTCTCAGTAGATCGTTTTATAGGACTTAATTTTTAGGACCAAAATATAAAGTGCACTATTTAAATGTGTTGTAATAAGTTTATATGACGCTTTTGGACGTCTTAACAAGTATTTTAGGACATTTTAAATACAAAGTGTCGCATTAGCAACTTTATAGGACATTTTTTAGAAAGTGTCCTATAAATTCATTTTTTATAGGACACTTGTTTTTATAGGATATTTTTTCAAATAGTGTCCTATAAAGTTGCTAATGAGACGCTTTATATTAAAAGTGTCTTAAAAAACTTATTATGACGTCAAAAAACGTCATATAAACTTATTACAACGCCTTTAGATAGAACACTTTATTTTTTTGGTCCTATAAATTAAGTCCTATAAAGAGGTTTAGGACGTTTAAAAATCAAGAGTGTCCTATAAACTCAATTTTGTTGTAGCATGAAATGCTAAAAAAATCAATACTAAGGGGGTGTTTGGAATTGCTTATTTAAAACAACTTATGTTTTTTTGTAAAAGTGCTTATTAATTTATGTGGTATTAAATCGGAGTTAAATAAAACAGGGTTAAAATTGTAAACTGATAATAAATAGTTTTTCATAAGTGAGGAAGAATTAACGTATCAAAAACAGCTTATTACCGGTTTGACACCGGTATAAACAGTTTTTTTTCCTTATCCAAACACCAGAAAACAACTTATCACCGGTATCAAACTTAAATAAGTTAAAAAACAACTTTTATAAGCAATCCCAAACACCACCTAAATGTATTAATACTTACCGAGAGTCTAGAATCTTGAAATTCCAACTTTGTCCTAAACATGTTTCATGAAACTTTAAAGAAATATGACATTATGATGTGTGATTTTATGGATCTTGCTCTTTGTTGTGACCAATGGCTATGTGTTAATCCGCTCACTAGTAACTAAGTTTTAATTTATAATTTAGATTCAATATGATATCAGATTTAATAACCTTCTTATTTTTAAATATATATACAGATAAATTCAAACAAATAAATGTACGATATTACTCATTATAAAATAAAATAAATCCATGTAAGTTTCTTGACTTTTTTGCATCAAATGTGACAATTGAAACCATTGTAATATACATAGCAAAAACAAACACATGGATGTGACAACACAAAAATAATATGGAGGTGAGACATGGACTTTTTTATGATTGAAATGGGTTGTTATGTTGGTGTTTGAGAAGGGAAGGACAACCCCACATGTTAGAAGGTGGACATATAAAATGGCATTTACAAATGTATATCTATATACCTATATATATGCATACAATCAATGGTTGAAATGAAATCGGACAGTTTGTTCTAAATAAGTTGAATCTGATGAGAAATGACAAACTGGATTCAATATAGAAATACTTATCTCATAAATCAAATCAGGGTTTATTGAAATGCAATAAATTTTGTGGACCAAGATCATATACATGTACAAGTAAATGACACAATTCAAGGGTAGTGATATATCATATAAGAATATCTAGATGATTCGTAGTATGTCGGATAAAATGAATTCATCTTGATGGTACGGTCATATATATACATCATGTATGGTGTCCCACAAAAATACAATATTTTAAAACAACTTGTTGCAGTATCTGATGACCACGATGAAATCATGTTGTGTCGTTGGTCAAGGACCATCTAAAAGAAAACCATCGTGTTCATGGACCAGATTGGATATGGCACGAATGGTTTATGATCAAGTGGCGGTTCCACATATGGGACACAATTAAAAGGTTACATACACAGAAAGGTAGATTGAGAAAAAAAATACGTGTACAAATTGATATTCTCTCCTTCCAATACCCCCTTCCCCCTCAAAATAATTCCATAAATGTTGTAACATGATCCCATCAAGTGCATGTACCAAATAATCCAAGATATGTTTCCTTGGTAAACTATTTATTTGACTTTTGTATTATAAAGTTAAGAATATGTACAATAGTCTAAAGTTTTAATATTTAAATTGATGTACTTGTGTTGAGGCTTTCACTTACTTTTTTTTTTTTTTCTCTCTCTCTCTATATATACACACACACACAGAGGATGATATCAAAAGGAGAGTCAATATGAGAAGTGTAAAAAAAGATTTGAACCTTTGATCATCTTTAATCTTAAACTCACCCATGAATTACGTTTGATATGTGGATTGTTCTGGTGCATCTCATCCTAAGGTGCATTCAAAGATGGAGATTTTTTTTTACGCTTCTCACCTTAAATCTCTTTCTCACCGGAACCTAACCATATTATATATATATATATATATATAGAGAGAGAGAGAGAGAGAGAGAAAAGACCAATTATAAATTTAATCTTTATTGTAAACGTGAGGACTGATCTCAACTCTTCATTTTATTTTACACATATATACTATTTGATGTAGAAAATGTCAAAAACATAAATAAATAAAAAACTATATCAAGGTGGATGTCAAATCAGAGAGAATGAAATGCTCGATTTTTTGATGTAATTTTTTTGATTAAAATATTAATTATTTTTAAGACATTTTAGTTTAAAAATGAGGGAGTTTACTCTTACCAAGAAACATGTCAGGTACAGGACATCCCGATCGGATTAAATGGGATGACAACTTGTAAAATCATAATTTCAATCAAATCACACACCGCAGTATACTAGGWCTTCTAATTCGTTAAGAGGTTTATCTAAAAGGTTCACAATATAACTAGGAAGATGTTTAAAATACGAACCATAATAGTATTATTTGATCAAATCATTGAAAATTTTATTTCTCTTGCTATTAAAATATCTTCAATTTTTATTTCAACACA
>NC_037533.1:491502-511192 GCF_001531365.2 Cynara cardunculus var. scolymus
AGACAGGGACCTTTAATCACGGCTTCTGCTCGTTGCATACCTTGATCGACTACTGCACTAATAGCATTTCCCGTTGCGGTTTGAGCAACAAATGGCGTCCTTTACTTGTATCTCGAAAGCCACAAGTACCGGCGGAGGATCAAGAAACCACTCGCCCTCGTACATCTGTAACAGTCACAATGGTATTATTGAAACATGCTTGAATATCAATAACTCCCTTTGGTATTCTACGTATACTCTTACGTCTTTTTAATTAAAAAAGAAAATAAAAAGTCAAACATGGTAAGCGTAAATTATAACTTCCCATTTTACCCTAATCACTTCTTAATTAACTTTTATATGTTTAACCATTTATTAGTTTTCTAAATTTGAACAATGACCAAGATTTGTCCTCATGTTCACAATGAAAAATGAGTTTTCATTCGAACTCACGCTATGTATATATAATACTAGTTATCATCGGCTTATTAATGCACAGTTGCCATGCTTTTTGTTGTGATTTTTATTAATTAGGAATATTGATTAATTATTTGACAAGATGTATATTATATCTTAAACGAACCTCGTTTTACACTCGACAATGTTCGTTAGATATGTACAAGGTTGGAGCTTTTTCAAGCCTCTATACCAACCTTTTAAACTTATTTGATTAACGGAATAAAATGAGTCGGACTTTGACTATGACAATGGATCGTACTGTTTTTTCATAAACGACTTCAATTAGGATTTGAAAAAAAAAAATACTTGGCCTGGTCGACTTTTTTAGGCCTAGCTTGGCTTGGACCTAATAGGATTGAGCTTCGGACTGAGCTTTTTATATATGTTAGCGTTAACTGACAGATGTTTAGGCCCTATCATCGTACTTCATATTTTGAAAATTATAGTATCTTATTTGATGTATAATTTAGGAGCAATATTTATTTATTTTCAAATATTTAGAAGACATTTTATATATGTAATTCTTATGGTGAACAATTGTTACATGAAAGCTTTTTAAAGAAGATTAAATATTATAGTTTCCATATGATAAAAGAAATTTGATACGTCTTTTAATTTGGATTCAACCTTAAGAAAAACATGATGTTACTATGGAACATAATTTAAATATGTAACAATGTAACAAGGTTTCCTTATTAAGTATTACATATGTTATATATACAGAGAGGCATGAGGATCAAAAGAGAACGAGATGAAAAAAGAATACACGAAAATGATCAAATCACATGTGATTTCGTACTAAAATCCCATACGGTTAGGAAACACGGTCAACATAAGGGTGAGAGGGCGACTTGGCTTGCGACCTCAGGTTGCAGTCAAATCATGTGAATCACATGTGATTTACACTTGATTTTAATGTAAAATCACATGTGATTCACCTGTTTTTTGTTCTCTTATTTGGTTGTTGTTTTCATATGAATTCATCTCTCTTTATACACACACACACACATATATGGGGGGAAAGGTTCAAATAAAAAAAACAAAATTGTTGAAAATGTAATGATAACTAATTCATATGTGAGTTATTGGTAAACTCATAGAAGTCTATTTGAAGATGCATATGTGAACACACATTTATTTATCTACCATTTTACCAATTATTCACATACAAATATATATATATATATATATATGTGTGTGTGTGTGTGTGTGGTGTGTGTGTAAACCTACGTTTTCTTATCAATGATTCACATATGAAAGTTGTTCTTGTTGAACTTAGGAGGCTTGGCAATAGTGTCATTGTCATGGTAAGAAGAAGGACTGGAATGAAAAAAGAATAGGCCATTGCAGAACTAGCTTATGAGATTAAGCTAACTGCTCTGATACCACTTGTTGGTCCTGAATGTGATGGCAATAAACATAAAGTAATTGTAGAATGGGGGAGAGGTGAATACAATTACATAGACTTTTTTTTTAACTTTTTAATTCTTATTGATGTATATCAAGAATTAACACACGAAGATACAATAAAAATTGTTCGAAAGAAAGGAAAGGATAACCTAACCTAAACAATCTTACAAAGAGAAGAACTTATAAGAACAATGCAGAGAGTACTTGCAAGGAAATGAAGAACACACTAAGTTTTTCTTCACACACAGGAGAGTAGGGGAGTAGAAGAGGAGAGCCAATTGCTTGAGAATACACTTAGAAATATTTCAAAGGAAGTTTGTAGTTTGCATGGGAGATGCATACTGACTTTTATACTACCTTCAGTATTAAATGAATGAGGGCACTTGTCACCCGAGGATAAGAAGACATGGGTTGACTTGATTATTGTTGATATCACATGTTCATCGTACACAACGTGCATACAATACTATTTATGCAGAGACAAACTTTTGGATAGATATGATCAGTCTGCAGGAAGATCTTCTTTAGATGGATTAGTAGCTTCAAACAACTACTCACTAATCTTCGGTGCATAAACATCTTCCTTACAAATCTTCGGTGCATGAAGATCTTCCTTCAATCGGCTTGTAGCTTCAAAATATTTTCAATCTTCATATCAGCTATTCTGGAGTCTTGGTGTGTAAATTAGACAGTTGATCCACAGTACCGCATCGGTGACCTTATGTCTTAACATCGGCTAGTCTTCGATTTTGCCAATGACTTTAAGTATGTACGAAGACACCAATATACAAAACCAATAACTATTAAGTGTTGATAGGATAGAGGAACAAATCAGTGGGTCATCACCAAATCAATAGATGACCCAACATACTTTTTGATACCATCGATTTAATATTATTTTTAAGTCCTTAATTAATATATGTGTTAGCCTTAACAGAATGTCTCATGCAAATATATTTTAATATCTCTTATGTAATTGTTAGCTTTTATTTGTGTGTTGACATTTTTATTTACTTTGTTTAAACATAATTGCTTAGATTGATTGTAAAATGATGTACCAAAATTTTAACTCGACCAATTCGTTTCCCAACCCAACGTATACGGTTTGGGTTGAGTTGCTTTTTACTTTTATTTGGGTTGAATTGTGTTGGTTGATATTTTCTAAACTGCAAACATTTGATTGGATTGTTCTAATGCTTTTACTCTTTTAGATCTGAAGAATTGAGATAGTCTTCAGATGTTGAAATCGTGTTTGCCTAAAGAACTTTTACTATGTAATTTCTATTAAAACGGGTGAGTTGCAAATTTTTGACAAGGATGGCCTTTCTATAGCCATCATTGCATAAATGTTGCTATAAAACTTTACTGTGTGTCTTCATCTAATTTGATGATCAGTGCATGTTTGTACCCTTCATTTAAGCATTTGTGTATCTTGACTATATGATGTAGACGTTTGTTAACACAATTCATTATTCTACACGCGGAGGAAACAATAAAGAAAGTATGGTACTAATGAAATAGTACGTTTAAACTTATTTTGTCTGGCATGCCAAGCATATCCAGGACAAGAGTTGGTAGAGTGGAGAGCAAAACTT
Source organism: Cynara cardunculus var. scolymus (assembly GCF_001531365.2). Taxonomy (NCBI): domain Eukaryota; kingdom Viridiplantae; phylum Streptophyta; class Magnoliopsida; order Asterales; family Asteraceae; genus Cynara; species Cynara cardunculus. The sequence goes on from NC_037533.1 coordinate 494,946, forward strand.
TCTAGTTAAGTTTCACTAAAAAAATAGACTCGACAAAAATAATATTTGTCAGATTAATTTTGACTTTATCGTGTACTAATATCCTATCGGCTAGATGACAATCCAATTTGCTTTGCTGACTATCTTGGCTTCATTTCAACTAGTCTTCAATTTTGTTGAAAACTTTTTGCTCTTGAACCAATATAGATAATAACAGTACTTTCTCAAATATAATCCTATTATATTTTTCTCTACAAAATATAAGTTATATTTTTCTCTACAAAATATAAGTTATATTTGGATTTCAGCATACTTGATTTGTGAAGTACGGGAAATATGAAAGAATTATTCCTTTCATATTTCAAATTCTCAAATCTGGATGAAGGATTCGGAAGACAGATCCGGATAGCAAACCCAGATGATAAATCTGGTTGGCAAATTCAGATGATGAATATGGATTATAAATGCAGATTAATAAATCTATATTTCAATTCCGGTTAATGAATACAGATGATAAGATCAGGATGAAGAATGATTCAGATATAAGACTTCAGTTTGAATTTCTAAGTGTTTGATTGAATGATTTGTGTTATTATCAAATGGTTGAGACCACTATATACTTAATCGAGTTGTAAAAATTTTAAACTGTAAATATTGGATTAAATTTGAGTTAGGGCCATTATGTCTTTCTATATCATTGATTTAATATGACTGCTAAGTCTTTTAACTCATATATGTACATTAGACATCAGACCAACCCCTATTTAGCTCTTTTCATAATTATGTCACAATTTCGACCATAATTTATTTGCACGAACCTTCAACTTTTTTCTTTGAGTTTGTTAGCCTTATTTTTATGTTCTCATCTTGATTAATTTCGCTTAAACACGACCATATAGCTAGACTAGAAAATGATGTATCAAATTTTCAATCAAACCAACCCAACCGAACCGGCAGGGTTTGGATTGAGTTGTGATTTTTCAAATCGCAAACATTGAATTAAGTTGAGTTATTCAAATGCTTTAAACCCGATCAACATAATCCATATGAAGCCCTAATCAAAACCAAATATACCTTTAAAACATTATGTCAAACCAAACAGACCAGATTCCTCAAACTCCCTAGTGAAGAACCTCTTCATTTTATAGTTGAGATATATTATCTTTAAGATATTAATATAATAATTGTTTATTTAAAGTATTTTTTATGTATATAAAATTAAATTTGATCAATATCTTGTAATAATTAATTCTAATATGCAAATATCTTTTAATAACATATCAAAATGTATCCTATACCTCATATATTCATACATTCAACATTGTTATGTATGGTGTGATGTTGAGTCATAATTCTAACATGCAACTCTTACACCTCCTAAATAATCAATTGTAAGTTGTTTTAAAGAAGCCTCAAAACATTTATGTAGTTTTCGTGTTAGTCAAACGATAATAATCCACACATACGTTATGAACGATCGATAATCCCCCAAATAGTGGCGTATCAAAAAGGTATACGCATACCATATACATATATCAGTAGCGAAATTTTATTAGAGTCTCATATCAGCTAAACTTAAATCATATATTTCATTAGTATATGTCGAAACCAGGGTTTTTTTAGGAATTAATCTAATAGAGTTTCACGTATTTACCGAGTTCTGTTATTATAGAATTAGTGAATCATTATCAAGTTAAAGCACGAAACTGAGTTGAGTAAAACCGAACTGAAGCAAACCAAAGTTAATTGATGTGATACGATTTGTTAAGGCAAGTTTTGCAATTGGGTATGGTTCAAAAAAATTAAACCCGTTGGTTTTGGTCGATGAGACCAAAACCCAAAACAAACCGAACAGAACCGAACCAGATCAATTTGATCCGGTTCAGTTTGGGGGACATAAAAATTGATTTGGGTTTTAAAAAATTGAAAATTTTGAATGTGGTTAAAGATGATGCAGCTAGTATAGTGAGTTAAAAACCAAGCATTTAGAGCTCTTACAACCAATCACATAATTTATGTGAGTTCTTTGTAATGCAATAAGTTATGAGAGAGATAAATGAGGGATGTTGAAATGTACGATTGATACTGAACCCCATGCACAAATCATCATCATCATCATCTTCTTCTTCACCAGATTTGAGAGCTGATTGCAGTCAATTTAATGCGTTAAATATGAGAGAGAAGTTAAAAGAAAAGCTAAAAATGGAGGCTAACGAAATCAAGGAGAAGGTGACAGAAGGTAGCTCTGCATGTCTAACACGTCTTCCTGATTCTTCTACTGGTATCATCGTCATCACATCTCTTTTCTCTCTCTCAGAGCATTAAATTTCTTTTGATTTTGAGCGATTCATGATATCTGCGTGTGGTGATTAGAATGAATTTGTTGAATTTTGAAGAAATCGGAAGCAAAATGATGTAATGAGATCGATGATTGATTTTGAATTTTGGAGAATTCGAACAGAAAATCAAACGATGACATAATCAACATTCAGATGGATCTGGGAGAGTTAATTAGGGATTATGATCACAAGGATTGAAATTTAAACAAAATTACTTGCTAAAACGAGACTCAGATTCCTAAAAGTTTTGAGAATTGAAAAGGCGATGAAATGAATTTCCTGATCCTACGAAAAAAGTTGTTTATTTTATATTTTATTTTTGAAAAATTAGGGTTTCTTACCGATGGTGTGCTTGTTATTGTGCATCCAGACCTTGAGAACATGGCGTTTGACGCCGGTCTCCGCGCAGAATTGTTGTACGGCGGCCTCATCTTGTTTCTGGATCCGCCACCCTAACGTCTCCGAGAACGCCAGCATCCGGTCCTTCTGATCCTGTGTGAATTTCGTGCGGAATCGTTTTCTGGAACCGCTTCCACCACCGACACCGCCTCCGCCACCGCCTCCACTTGAGCTAGGGTTTGAGATCTCTTCCAGATCTTCTCGGGATGTAGAAGGCAGAGCTAGCGGACGTTGGTGGTGAGACGACGGAGCCGGCGTCATGTGCAAGTATCCGGTCGGTCGTTGGTGGTGGTGGTGGTAGTACGGCGTTGCTGTCAAATATTGATGCTGTTGTTGCTGCTGCTGATGTCGTTGTTGGCCTTCAAGCTCCTTACGATGGAAGTTCCGGTGACAATTACAGGCGGCGCATTTAAGCGCATCCAAGGTACCTTCATCTCCGGCCGCCATAAACTCACCACATCCATCCACCGCATGACCACCAATGCCTACAGCATGATTCTTCAAACACTCCCTATACCTATACCCACCACCGCCACCGCTCTTCCTCACTTCCCTCCCCCTCCCGGAATTCCCAATCGCATCATAATTTCCCGGCGGCAGCTGAATCCCAACCTCCTCTTCTTGCTCCTCGTGTTCATCGAACTCCATATTTTCTCTGATCTTTTCTCGATTAACTCCACCAGATTCTTGTAAAATTACACCAGGAATAGAGTAGCAGAAGCAGGTCAGTGTCAGTAATCGTAGATGTATGAATACACCGATAGATTAAGAACAAAATAACAAGTTGAAAGAAACAATGGTGGGTGAGGTGAGGTTGATCAGAGGATAAGTGAAAGAAGAGGGTGTGGACATCAATTAACCCCTCGCCTGCAGAAAAATAAAGCAAAAGTGTGTGTGTTTTTAGTGTGTGTGTGAGAGAGAGAGAGAGAGAGAGTTGTCTTGTTATGAGCAAAAATATTTCAGGTATGTTCCGGTTAATGGAGGAAAAGGGTGACCGGCGATTGCCGGTAATAATCTGCTCCCCAAGGCTAGGGCATCACATTGTCGACCTTAATATTGCCAGTTCCCACTAGTCATTCAACCCCGTTTAACATTAATCACAAACAGACAAATTACTATCAACTTTTATCTTCCTTTTTTTAAGTTCAAAAATTTAACGTAGTATTACATCCGAGAGTTGGGTTAAACGACAAATAAAAATTATAGTGAGAAATGTAAGAAGAAATTTATATGTTTGGATTAATCTTAATTGAATGTCAATATTAATAAGATGTATTAGATTAGTTTTTTTTTTAGAGTGCAATTCATAGGTAGAAATGAGATTTAAAATAAATAAGAGTTTAAATTTCTTCATACACTTCTTACCATAATCTTTCTTGTGTACATGAAAACTAAACTATGAAGAAATTATGATTAGGAGTACTCATGGATTGTGTTGATCAGGTTGAAGATATTTAAACAACTCAACTCAATGTTTGTGGTCTAGAAAAATCTTAACCCAACCCAACCCAAACCAAAGTGCAACCCAACTCAACCCAACCCGTACGGGTTGATACTTTGGTATATTAAAATATTCTTCTAACTTTGAATATGTTATTTATCTACTCATAATTTCTTTTTCATCATCAATCATTTGATACAACTTATCCATATTTCTTACGTATATCATATTCAGTTAATTTTCTCAATTTACATATGTATGTTCACAGTTATTGAACATATATATGAATAGATTGAACATATATATGAATAGATTGAAAATATGTGTATATGAAAAGCATACATGATAGTGTAATTGTCTAATGTATATATATATATATATATATATTAATAGAAATTCAACAATCATATCAAATCCAATAAATAAAAGGATATCGGGTTCATCGGGTTGGGTTGTGTTCAAATAATAGTAATCCAATATCAACCCAATACCTATGGTTTGACAATTTTACAACTCGATTAGACATCAGGTTGCTTCRCGTTGAGTTATTTCGCGTTGGGTTGATCGGGTTGGTCAGGTTTTTGAGCATCCCTAATTATGATTGTGTCTATTTGATCTTGTATAAATATCCTTACAAAGTTGAGATGTATATTCATTTATAAAGAAAAATGTTTTTTTTTTCTTTATTGGTGTTTTATTTGTACAATTAAGATGTTAAAATAAACATAATAAACTAAAATTACACGTACACTCGAGACTGTATTTTCTATTGTCTTTGTCTATGAGCTCATATGATCAAAGTATGTTTATTCACAACATTGTTATCAAACAACCTCAATGATTGATCGAATAAATACATAAAAATAGAGTTACATGTACATCAGAAATCGTACATTTTACTGTACTTTGTTTATAACATTAATTACGATCAATGTCTGTTAATTGTCATTCAAAACATTATTTAATCAGCAAACAATCTCAATAACTTGCCAACAATTGTCCTTGTGTATGTAGTGCTTCTTTTGTAATTTCCTAGGCTTGTGTTTTTCAAAAATGAAATTTAAGGTTGTTATTTTGTTCAATCTATATTATATTATAAAACATTTGATAATAACTCTTAAAAACTATTTTTTATACGTAAAGTACTGCTTATTAATGTATATTACTTAAAACTCAAGATTGCAAGTAAATTGTGTATAAGTACAATTTATTAAAGCTCCGTATTTGAATTCGTGTAACTAACTGCAGATAAACATAATCAAATAGAAGATAAACATCTCATTTTAAATATAAAAAAATAAAAATATAATTAGGATAGTAATTGAGTTTTAACATAATACTTAATTATTATCTTTATAAAATTATTAAACCAAAAATAAATTATTTCGTTATCAAACATAAATTAAATTACAGTAAAAAAATAAATTAAAAAAATTACATAAAAAATGAGAACTTTCAAATAGTTGATTTGATATTAACATTGATATATTTTATTCTTCAATTTTTTATCATATCTTCAAATTTATATTTTATTCAAAAATAAAATCATTATTGTTTTTTTAAAAACACATAAAATCGTATTATAACATCGACAAAGACAAATAATAAAATAGAACATTAAAATGGAGATATGTTACGCTGCATTACACGGGTACCTTTCTAGTTATTACTAACGTAACAGTAAAAATATGAAAATTGAGGTTGTTGTACCGACGACCACTATGAATACTTTTATTTCACACTAATAAATTACTTTAAAGAATCCTAAGTATATATAAAAATAACAATGCATTTTATATAAAAATATTACATTAAATTGTTAGCATAAAATTAAACAATATAATAAATATACTTCTTTAGTCCCAAAATAATTATAATATTTTTATTTTTATTTGTTTTAAAATAAAAATCCATTTTTAAAAATAAATACTTCCTACATCCCAAAATAAGTATCTATATTTTTATTTTTATTTGTCTCAAAATACGTAAACTTTCAAAAATAAATAATAAAATTCTCAAAAAATTACCCTTAATTAATGCATAAATATTTATGATTTGTGAAGAAGGAGAAATAAAATAAGGTATTTTCTTTTCTATTTTACCTTAATTATAAGATAAAGAAAATTTATCTCTCCATTTATTATTAAATGGTAAAATAGTTTTTTATTAATTAAAAAATGTAATAATTATATCTTCTTAAAATTATATGTTATTTTTGTTGTGAACATTTATTTTAAAACCGAGAGATGTCATATGTAGGGAAATTGGCCAAAATAGTCATTTCTCTCCCCTCAAGTGATCTCTTAATCATTCATCTCCCTGATTTACGAACGTATCACTGCCTATGCGACTTGCAGATCTGAGAAAAAGACAAAAAAACAAATTACATTTTTAACATAGGTACGCAAGATCCACCTACACAAAACCTATCTACATTTTTTTGTCTTCTAGCCAGGTACGCAAGTTGCGTAGATGGATCTTGCGTATCTGCGTTAGAAATATAATTTTTTTTTTGTCTTCTTCTCAGGTCTACAAGTTACGTAGATATTGACATTTTCGTAAATCTGAAAGATGTATGATTAAAAGATCAATTTATGAGAGAGAAATAACTATTTTAACCGATTTTAACGAACGGTGTTATGATATTGCTTTTAGAAAAGGTAAAAGCAGGAATAGTCTGAAATAAATTTTCAGTCAGCATGAGAATGGAAATGTGAGGTGACGTGTCAAAGTCAATTACTGTTCAGGTGACGTCAGAATGGTAAGCAAAAACCTGCTTCTTCAATTTCACACCTAAACTCTTGTTCTACTCAACTAATTAATTCTAGACTAAATTTCGAATATGGTTCCTTCATGTTTTCGATTTGTTACAGGTTTAGTCCTTTATCTTTGTCTATTACATAATAATGACCCTTCACCGATACAATTTGTTTTAGATTTTGTTACGAAAGGCAACAAATTTTATTAAGAAGCAAACCGACAACGCGACACAACACAAACGAACAAACACTTTCTACAAGAGGCAGAAAGAAACACAAAAACAAGGGTCGTCGTAACAAAAAGAGACCAAACCAATGAAAGACCGAGACAACTAACCATGAGCGGTCTTCTAAACGGGATCTCGGGTTGCAGCACCAGTCTGCCCATGAAGAAATATAGTGTCTTAAAACGATGAATTAACCAATGAAATGATAAGAGTTGAATGTCGAGGAACAAATCTGATTGAGGAATAACCTGATTCGAGAATAATACTTTATTACAGAAAGTCCAGATCATGTACATAGAAGTCCAAAGTACTGCTTGTACACACTTTTTGCAAAGAAGAGAGGAAGATGATCTCTGAGAGAAAAAATTTGAACGTTGTGTAAACTGTAGCAACAATAGTGGAAGCTCAAGATGATGCATGAAGAACCACATCACCAAACTAAGATAATAGATGTTCCCCCATAAAACAATAAAATTAATATCAAGTGGGATCGATGACCCACATATCAAATATTAAACTGATAAAAACAAATACTATACTTTACCATAACATTCTATAATATTTGAATTATAAATTAGAGAGGTGCATTAAGCCTTGATAGTAGTAACATCAAGACGACGGATAAATAACTACATCACCAAGTAGTATAATGGACATTCTCATATAAAAAAATAAAATACCAAGTAAGCTGAAGAATCATATATTAGATATCAAATTGAAAACATATAATATACTTGACCTAAACAAAAAATATAAGACTCATAAAAGATATATAAACTAAAAACATGTACTATATTTGATCTTAAGCAAAAGGCCGAGATCCGAGAAAAATATGTTTGTTTCATTTTTAGCCATTTCTTTTTGTAACAATCTCTTTCTTGCCACTTTCATTCCATCATCCAATGCAGGATACAAGCAATATCGAGAAAAAAATTGGTCATTTTCTTTTTGTATTCACCTCCCACCTTCTTCCTTCATTTTTTGATCCAATGTGGGATGCAAACAAAAATGTGAGGAAAAAATGATTTATAATGCTTAGAAGTTGTCCCCAAATTATCCATGGTTATTGCTTTTACATGGATAAAGATGAATATATAAAAATATAGATTATAGATATATAAATATTGTTTTTACAACTATAACTTCTACCAATTTTACGGTGTTGATCTATTGTCAACTTTCTGTTATTTTTTATATTAGTTTTTGGTATGTTTTTTTTTTTATAAAATATATATAGTAAATTCATATCGTTATCTTTCGTTGTTATTTTAAAAACAACTAATATAAAAGTATTTTTAAAATGAATAGAATTTTTGTAAAAATAGAGTATGCCAAATCATGAGGTTGGCTCACCCTTTTTTCGCAAAAAGAGGGTGAGCCAACCTCATGATTTGGCATAGAAGTACTCACTCTCCTTTCATATATTGACTCCCTACTTCCAATTTTACATATGCTCGTTAATATGGGATGATGAAAATCAATCATTTTCAATATTCAAAAATACTCAATTCTCATTTTGTCACATCACTTAACTTTGATTTCTCTTTTAACATACATATATTCATATTGATTATTGATTTATTTGTGATACAATACCATTGACACTGCTTTATTATTATGATGTGTGTATGTAGAAATTATGTTTCTAGTTTAATTTATAAACATTGTTTTAAAACATAATTTTATTAAAACGGTTACAAAAATGCAATTAAGTGGGCACGGAATAAGTGTACTATAAATTTTGATTTTTATATTAAGAGGGACGATGAAAACAACCAACCTATAAGCCACATTTCAAGATTTGATGAATACTCAAAACTCATTAAGCTACCTCATTATCCTTTGGTTGTTCTTTGTATATATATATATATATATATATAGAGAGAGAGAGAGAGAGAGAGAGAGAGAGAGGAGGAGGAGGAGGAGGAAGTTTACTTTACAAACCACGTTATTTGTACAAACCGTACAAACTTTATTCAACCAATCATAATTTTTCATTTTGTTCATTTTTGGTAATTATGAGAGGTTGATTAATCATTTTTATTGTGGAGGGTGTTAATCATGAATATTATCATCTTCATTATTTTAATTTTAGAGAAATAATGAAACAGTTTCATTAAAATTTCATTAAGTATTATATGAAACAATTTCATAACCATATATGAAACAACATCATAACCATATATGAAACAACTTCATCAAAAAAAAGTATTATATGAAACAATTTCACGAGATTAAACAATTTCATTAAAAATTTCATAAGATTAAACAATGAAATCAACGGAAGGGGGTGGTTTGCACAGTTTGTACAAATTGGGTGGTTTGCATTTGATCATTCATCTCTCTCTCTCTCTCTCTCTATATATATATATATATATATATATATATATAGATTCAATCTCTCATCAAAATGGGATATCTCAAACATAATTCATTTGTATTTTTATATAATAAGATTTGTTTTGTAAAAATAGGGTCATCCAAGTAAGATAACATTATGAGTCAAACCTCATGAGTTGATACAATAAATCTCATCGTTCTTTCTTATATACATCTCATTATTCCAATCTTTCAATCTCTCACCAATGTGGGATATCTCAAACTCAACCTTATGAATTGACACAATTAATCTCATTATTCTTTCTTACATACACCCTCTTATTCCAATCTTTCAATCTCTTCCCAATGTGAAATATCTCAAACTCAACCACAATTCACCAACACCTCAATACTCAATTCACATGATCCCACCTTATTACTCTTGATTCTTCCTTTAATATATATATTACAGTTGTAGTCATTATGATTGTCAATTTATTTCACTTTTGAAACTTTTAACTGACTTTTGTTAACAAAAAGTCCATTAGCTAAGGGACCTAATTGAAATACATTTTTAATTATCATATTATACTATATATAATATTGTTATTGCTAATATATTATCATTATAATATAATATAGATAGTTATTATATTATATAATATGTATATATAAATACTCTTATATAAACATATTAAACTAAAAATCGAACCCCGCGAAAGTGATCATCTTCGATGACTCCCCGAACATTATTTTGACGACTATCTCTGGTAATAATCTCCCCTTCCCTCTTCTTCTTCCCCTCCATTTTACATTATTTCGACGACTATCTCTGGTGATAATCTCCTCTTCTCTGGTGATAATCTCCCCTACAAATCAAGATAAATAATATAAACCCTGACAAAACAAAACAAACCCAAGGTTGTTTAAATCTAGTTTCTACAACTCTTCAATCGGTTAACATATAACATACACAACACTCGCATTAAGTATATCAAAATCAAACACAGATCTTGAGAAGAAACAAGAAGTCGGTGATGCCATAAAAATTCAAAAAGTTAATCCTGTTTCAAGTGATCCCAAGTCGGAACTCTAAATAGTTGATGTTGAGTTGATTGTATTTGGATGCTCTTTATTGATCTCTTCTCTTTCTCTCTCGTTATTGGTAATAAAAAACCCAACAACCCCCTGTTACGACCATCATGGTTGGAAATGGCAATGATGGACCCCACTCTCGTCAAGAAGACAAATAAACGATTGTATTCTACTTCTTTCATGTGGATATTGTCATGTAGTAATTGTCAAGATCTATAAAAGAAGAGGGAAGGGTGAGATTGTCACCGGAAATGGTCACCAAAATGGTAATGGTGTAGACATCGGAGATGGTCACTATCATGGGGAATGTTTTCGAGTTTGATATATGTAATGCATCACACAATAATACTGCTAAAGAGTATTAGATAATCAGAAAACCCAAATAATCAAGTTGATTATTAATTCTTATTCTAGCAGAATAATTAAAGCATGTGTTAAAAATGTAATTATGATAATTACAGGGTCTTAGGTATAAATATATTTACATATAATTTCATTAAGATAATAAAATCAAATAAAATGTTTATTAGGCTTAATGGGCCTTAAAGAGATAGGCTTAAGAATTAACACAAACCTGACCCATGTTTGGGAGTTATGGTCTAAATACAATTTCAAAGGCCACCTATAAATAAGGTGATATGTCTAAGCCTAAAGTGATCAATTCAATTAGGATACTTTTAGGTTACTTGATAATAACAGAAGAAACCTTATTCGTTTATCTTAAAAACACATACTAGAAATCTAGAATTTTGAGCTAACACTCTGTTGAGGCCAGACGTGTTCGTGTGTGGATTGCTATAAAGGAAATATGTCTTGGTTTTCGGTGCTCCGAGAGAATCTACTACGAGTCCTAAAGGTAACATCTAAACACCTTATGGTTTGTTTAGATTCGATTAAATGTGTTATTGGATTGTAGGATGTTTCCTTTTATGATAAGTTTTCTAAAAAACAAGTAAACTAACTAAATCAACTTTAACTTCCATTGCGTCTTTGATAAAGTTACTTTTAAACGAAACTTGATGGTGGTATTAGAGTCTCTTAGACACATTAACTGAATAATCGAAACAAAGAAAAAACAACAGAAGTCGGACCCCTCTACGACCGAACGCCATCTGCTAGGGTTTTTATCCCATGAGTTGTGTGTCGGCCGACTGCCCTTGTGTCGCCATGCCATAGTCGTGCTTGTCGTATCGTGTTAGCAACCGTCCTAACACCATGTTGTGGCCACCCTAGCACCGTAACAATGTATATTATAATATAATAATAGTATATGACTAATGGGCCTTTGGCCTAGCGATATGTGAGTCTTTGGCCTCCTAGGAGGTTAAGGGTTCAAACCTCACCAAATGTGAGAAAGGTGTGTGAGTTTATTTGTTGTATTTGCCGTATATAAATATTATATACTTCAAAAAAAAATAGTATATGTATTTAACTTTTTTACAAAACAAAAAACAAAAAGGTCTTTTAGCTAATGCATTTTTTTTTAACAAAAGTTAGTTACAGGGACCAACAGTGCAACAAATTATAAACTATAGTGACCAAAAATGTAATTAGTTCAAAATAGGGATTAGAATTGATAGTGAGTGGAAACATAGGGACCAAAAATGTAATTTACTCTATAAACTCCATAGTGGTTTGTGTATGATGGTCGAGGAGAAATGGGTGACCAAGCCGCACGACCTAAGGTCACGGGGGCATTTGGACTATTTGTAAGGGATTTTTCTTAAGGTTTTGGATCATTTCTCATCCTCTCTCATTTCCTTCCACATTTAATACTAATTAGGAGCAATCAAGGCAACATTTCAAGGGTTTCAAAGGCATTTAAGAGCATTTAAAGCTACGAGTTCAAGTTTAGAGTCAAAGCTTCAAGATCTTCTCCTCATCCTTATGATTTTGGTTGGTTTCTAGGTTTTAGCAAAAACCTAGAATTGTCAGTTCATTCTACTCTTTTCTAACACTATATAGTTGTAAAAATGTTACATTTTAGTCTCCTAAACTTTCCTTATGATATATTTTTTTTGAACCATTTTAATGATTTTGGGGATTTTATTGGTTATACAAGACAAATACTTGGAGTTCTTTGAAACACTAATAAAAGGGGTATATCTAGGTCTTCAAAGTATCTTGAGGTATAAATCCTATGGGTATTAAGTTATGTTGGATTTATAGCATAAATGAGATTTTATTAACTTGGCTTATACTCTTGCTGAATATGTAGTGCTTAATGCTTGAGAAAATGCCATTTTTGTTGGGTTGACATATAGTGCGACATGTCAGATATATTGGGTCATATGAGATTTCCCCGTTTTCTTTCAAGAGGATTTGTGACATGTCAAGCGCTGGTAAGGTTCTTCGCTTTATGTTGGTTCATTGAAAAATAACAAATATGTCATGTGGTGTTGAGAAGGAAAAATTGTTCAAGAGAAATGTTGGAGTTTTGATAGAAATAATTTTCGTTTATTAAATTACATATTGATTGGAAAATTACTTGTTTGGATGTGGATGGATATCCTAGGGTCATGTCATGTCTTAGACCGTAACTCATTAGATCTACAGATATATGAGTCGATTTATTGGTTGTGGAAAAAGGGATGGTCATTTCTTACATTGCAATTAGAAAAGGTGCATCGGGTCATTGGGGGCAGTATGGTGCAGACATGCATGGAGTCGAACATCGACCATTGACGCTTAGGCCATAGACCATGCAAGGTTGAAATTGATGATGATTCATCTGTTGTAAGGCTCATAAACATAGGTATGTGTCTTACTTATGTGTTCCATCACTATCAATGGAAAAATTAGGTCTATCCCGTCATCATAAGACGTGTTTTGGTGTTTGTGGTTTATGAGAACCAATTACTCAAATGGTGTTGAAATTTATAAAATCTAAGCTTCCGAACTTATTGCTTTTTAACATTGCTTGTAAATTATTTGAACTTATTCGGCTTTAAGCCTAATACTTTTTCATATCGATGTATATTCAGGATCTTTAAATGGTTAGGCTATTATTAGGACACTTGAGTGAAGCATTAAGTGTTAGTAGAGTCGCTAATTGAGTAGCATTTTTGGAGCGTTTTGCAAGCTTGGTCAATAGAGCCCTTTGGTGGTTGTAGTAACACCCAACTCTAGTATAACGCTGGAGTGATTTAGATTAGGAGGTTGACTATTAAACCCATTACTTTCTCTTGTATTTATTCGGCCTTGTTCTCTTTTCTTGGGAGAAACTTGTATCTTATTAATGAAATTGCAAGTTTTTGAAAGCTTCAATTTTCTTCTATTTTAGGGATGTTAAACTAGTCCCGTCCATCTTTGTTTTTCAGATGGATAATTTTATGATTGAAGCACGAAGCATGACCTTATTATACAATCTTACACTTTCTAGTCCTCCTCTCATTCTGTTCGACGAGCAACATCATCTACAATTTTGTTGACTTCATTTATGGTGATATTGATCACTGTTGTTCAGATCACCATAGACCTTTGAAAACACAAATAATAGTTGAGAGTTAAGAGATAATTAATCCCCATAATTGAGTTAGAGTCTCTTAAGAACTTGAGGTAAAAGAAATCGTTGGTAAACTCTATTGGTCTCAATCATTTGATTTGATAATAACATAAATACATCTAGTCCAACACCTTAAAATTTGAAAGAAGCGACTAGTATAAAATTTTCGATAATACATCAAATAAGGAATAAATTCCTTTCTATAGATCAACTATCTATAGTGGCAATCTAAGATTCAACACCAACAAAAGATAAACCTTATATATAGTATAGGTTAAGAACATGTGTCACTAAAACCCATTAACTGTTGCTATCTCCAAAGTACGGAAGATGTCTCCGGATAGATAGTTCCTTCATGCCTCTAACTAGCACTCAACTTATTGTTCTGTTGCTACTACTGTTCCCCAACAAGAAATTGATGCAAATGCCGACAAATAAAAAAGGGTTAGGCTTAATGCCTAGTGAGATCAAACAGTTTTCATCATAATTATAAATGGTAAGACTGAAAAAATGTTATTTACATCACAATTTACAAAATGATATGTATTAAATATAAAAACAATATCTTTCTCAAAACTCATCTTTTTTTCGTGATAAAAACTTATCAACGGTTACTCAAAACCCATTACTCATACAAGACGCATAAAAAGTTTAATATTTAAATGTTGAAATCATGGATAAAACTCTAATATCCAAAACATCAAAACATGGACAAGGTCCAATATTTAAAATCTTCAAATATGGACTACATTCCACAAGAAAAACGACACAAAAAACATGGATAAGTTCCAAGATACCAATATCATAAATTATGGATACACTTTATACCCAAACAACACCAAAGACATGGATAATACATTATCCAAAATATCACCTTTCATTGATGGGGAGACCTGCATCAATCAAATATGATAGAACATAAAAGTACACTTGGTATCAATGTTATCAAACTGCACATCAGATCCATTAACTTTAGCGCACACTATATCAAGTGTCACCTAAGTCTTCAATACCTTTAGTGCACACCCCTATCGAGCGTCATCTCAAGGTCACAATACCTTTAGTGCATACTCCCTACTGAGTGTCACCTCAAGGATACCAAATTTAAGTGCCCATTTGTTCTTTAGTTTAGTTCCAACCTCAAGGTTCCCATTCGACCTTTAGTGTCTACTCACTAGCATTGAAGATGTGACTCTCAAACTTACTACTTGACAACATATGACACTTAGCCCTCATGCATAAAGGTTAAGGCATCAAAACCATCAAAACCACAATACTCACAGTCCTAGAGTATGACTCATAAGAATTCACTTCCGCAATACCAAGACAACTATAATGCCTACACGAGCATTGGTCACGAAGTGCAGACATCAAAACCCATCACTTATCAAACACGACTGACACATATGCCTATGGATCCAATGCATTACAATCTAAATTGTATGGCCTCAATTAAATGACCAATGCACTCAAAGCATGTATTTCTCAAATAAAGAAGCAATAAATACAAATCAAATCCAAACTCAACTAATGAGCAAATTAAACAGGACAAATGTCCCTAAAACTCAAATGGGACAAAATCAAGCCAATAACACAACACTTATTTGACTACTAAAATAAAAGTTAATCATAAGCAATAAAACACATTTAACCATGTTTAAGCAAACATATGCTTTAAAAGTATGGTTGACTCAAAAACCCTTCTTTGTTGAGGCAAATCATTTTCCAAGTAAAAACGATACAATTTATATTTTCAAAATGTCTCGTAGCACAATAATGTGTATTTCCAAAATGGTTTATAAAATAAAATACACTAAAAGTGCACTAATCGTAAAACAGTTACCACTTATACAATAAATCATCAAAAGGAAATACTCATTATGATTTATTTATCAAAATGTCCAAAAATCCCAAATATGGGCATGTCACAAGATTTATAACCCCAAATATACCAAAGATGCAATTCTCATAAAATAATCAACATATTTGATAAATATCAAGAAACATCTTTTAAGACTCCAAAATAAATTTTTGACATATACAAAGTTTTCACAAAGCAACTTAAACTCAGGTTGCTAGTTTATGTTAAACCAAGATGTTAGTCCCCTTCGGGACTAACAAGTGGTATCAAAGCGGTTAGCTTAATCTCATAAGCTAGATCTGCAATGGCCTCTTCTTCTTCAA
>NC_037533.1:511292-514583 GCF_001531365.2 Cynara cardunculus var. scolymus
AAAAAAATTACATAAAAAATAAGAACTTTTAAATAGTTGATTTGATATTAACATTGATATATTTTTTTCAAATTTTTATGATATCTTCAATTTTATATTTTATTCAAAAATAAAATCATTATTTCATTCTTAAAAACACATAAAAATGTAATATAACATCGACAAAGACAAAAAATAAAATAAAACATTAAAATAGAAATATATCTTACTGTTTTGTACGAATACCCTTCTAATAATAATATAATTTATATTTAAATCTTTAAAATAGAAATCTATTGAAATTAAAAGTAATTATACTTATAAATTTTAACTTTTAATTCTCTCTTTTCTAAAAAAAAAATATAATTAAAATACCCATCGAGATCTAAATATTAAAAATTAAAATTAAAATTAAAAAAAAAGTCAAAATGTAATAGTTGGAGGCCCGTAAATGATTGACTTCATTTGTAAAGATAACTCCAAATCCCATCTATGAAATCAATAGTCCCTCCTTATCTAGAAACATCTTGAAAAACAAGCCAATTTTCAAGAAACACAATCTTGAAAGATGGAAGCAGAATTTGGAGATAAAGATTCTCTACCCGCCATCTTCTCCACCCACCACCACCACCACCGACCACCACCTCTCCTCGCCGTCTCCCACCACCTCACCACCACCTCCGACGAAGCTGACAACAAGAAAGAATTCAGCACCACCAATGATGGTGCTTCCATTGAGGTTGTCCGGCGACCTAGAGGCCGTCCACCGGGATCCAGAAACAAACCCAAACCACAACCACTGGTGGCCTTCATCACCCAAGAACCCGATTCTTTGATGTCACCATACGTCCTGGAGGTTCCCGGTGGATTGGATATCATCGCCGCCGTCACACGCTTCTGCAACCACCGTAACACTGGTCTCTGTGTGTTATCTGGGTGTGGCACCGTTTCCAGTGTCTCCTTCCGACAACCCACCACCACCATCACCTTCCACGGCTGTTTCGAATTGCTATCAATCTCCGCCACCGTACTTTCGTCGACATCTCCACCATCCGCCGTGATGACACCGTTTGCTAACAGGTTCGCCATATCATTAGCTGGTCCACAAGGGCAGACGGTCGGTGGCGCCGTCACTGGTCCGCTCATAGCCGTCGGAACTGTTTACCTCGTGGCGGCTTCCTTCAACAACCCACTTTACCACCGGTTACCAATGGAAGAAGAAAAAGATGAGCATATAAGGAGTTCCAATGGTGGGTCTGTTTCTGTTTCAGGTGGCGTAGATGGTGGACGGCGTCATGCAGCACCGTCAACGGCGGCGGATTCAGTATCGATGTACAACTGTCAACCGCCTTCTGATGTCATATGGGCACCTACACCACGGCAAGCTCTGCCACGTTCGCCACTTTATTAAAGAAAAAGCTTGCTTCTTTTGCATCGATCACTTGCCGGAGCTCGTAATTAAATGGATTTTTACTACAATTTTATTATATTTTAGGGTTTTTATGGGTCTCAAGAAACAAAATTTTATAGTCTTGTTGATAATTTAGTGGATTTATTTATATAATATTAATTACTTTTTTTAGCATAGATAATCAAAGAAATCGATGTTAGTGTTTAATGGGAGTTGTAAATTGCTGAATGGTTTGGTGCAGAATGATTAAGCGAGACTCTCATGATATAGTGTAAAATGAAATATAATTGTTTGGTAATTGTGTGCAATGAAATTAGGGTTCTTAATGGTTAACAGAGATCCAATATACAAAATCATTCAGAGGGTTTTAGAATCATTAAGATGAATTTTTTTTTGTCAAACAAGATTCAGCTCTTAACGATTCAGATGTTGCCTCTTAATAGAACTATTAGTAAGTCCACAAATGGTGGATGTGAGAATTTGGAAGTAGTAATATTTGGTTAAATCAAGGAGGTGAATGGATAGGAGACGAATTTATGTAAGATGAATGACTTTTATAGCCAATTTCTCTATTAATAAGTAGATATGTGTAAATCAAATAATGGGTGTATATTTTTATGGACGGTTTACTGAACCCCACGATCATGACTTACTTTATCGGGTAACATTTTTAGAACATCAAAATGGATTATTGATAAGCGTTTTTGATTTGTCATGTAAGCGCTTGCTGGATAATTAAGAGTTTTTTTTTTCCATTTACTGGTAAGATATTTGGGTTTTGTTATGTCTTTTAACATATAAGATTTTGGGTGCTTAACATACTCACTCGGAAGGTAAGTAATATTTCGTAAGGATTTGGTAAACGACCACCTAGCCTCCGGTGTAGGTTGTTGCAATGTGCACCTTTTTTGGGTCAGATTCAGAACCAAATCAAATAATTTATTAAGAATGTAAAAAATAAGTCTATCTTGATGTTAATACGTGTAAGGAAAAAAATTCATAGATAGGGTGCATTTAACAATATATATAGGGACGTAAAAGAGACGAACATTAGCAAACTGTTTGGTGGAAAGTCCGTTTACTTAATATATAAACTAGAAAGGTACTCGCACAATACAGCGAGATACATCTCAATTTTAATGTTTCGTTTTATTTATTTTTGTCTCAGTCGATGTTATAATACGGTTTTATGTGGTTTTGAGAAAACAATAATGTTTTTATTTTTGAATAAAATATAAATATGAAGATATCATAAAAATTTGAAAAAAAATTGATATTAGTACCAAACTAAGCATTTAATTTTTTTTTTCTTTTTTTGCGTATTTCTTTAATTCATTTTTTTAGTTTTGGTTTTATACTTTTTTTATAAAGATTATAATTAAATATTTTGTTAGAACTCAATGTTTATCCTAATTATATTTTAGATTTTCTATATTTAAAATGAGATGTTTATCCTCTGTTTGATTATGTTTATCTGTAGTTAGTTACCCGAATTCAAACACGAAGCTTTAGTAAGTTGTACGTATGCACCATTTACTTGTAATTTTGAATTTTAAATAATATGCATCAATAAACAATATTTCATGCATAAAAAATGGTTTTTAAGAGTTTTTATCAAATGCTTTATAATATAGTATAGATATAGATAAATGAATATGAACATACATTTTTGTTGGTTTAATTAACTGAACGAACATGAACAATGGTCTCGTATATTTACGTTTGTGAAAGTTTTTGTTTATATTTGTTCTGTTTGTTTATGTTTATTTCCATTCGTTTATGTTTGTTTATGTTTATTTCCATTCGTTTATGTTTGTTTATCTATACTATATTATAAAACATTTGACAAAAACTCTTAAAAACCACTTTTTATGTGTAAAGTACTGTTTATTAATGCATAT
>NC_037533.1:514800-549112 GCF_001531365.2 Cynara cardunculus var. scolymus
TTTTTATGATATCTTCAAATTTATATTTTATTCAAAAATAAAATCATATTGATTTTTTAAAAACACATAAAATCGTATTATAAAATCGACAGAGACAAATAATAAAATAGAACATTAAAATCAAGATCTGTCTCGCTGCATTGCGCGAGTACTCTTCTAGTATATATATATATATATATATATATATATATATATGAATATATTTATATATTATGACATTAATATGTAAAATCAAAGTTAAATTTTTAGAATTCCTATTTCTCTTATACCCTATTTTTCATTTTGCTATGTTACTTTTTATAAACGAGATGAGTAATGGTGGTTGCTTTTAGTTCATGTGTGTTCGTTAGTTTATATTCGTTTATGTTTATTTACGTTCGTTTGTTTACATTTGTTTAGTATCTTAACGAACAAACATAAACGAACACGAACAAACATGAACACAAAAAAAGATTTGTCCGATTACCGTCCATGTCCATTCATATGTTCAGTTAAGTTAAACGAACGAACATAAACAAGTTTTCGTTCACGTTTATTTGCACATAAATATACAGGAGTGTATTTAGCCTATCATTTTTATAAATGAGAGCATATTGATATAAAGTGAAAATGGTAGGATCCTAAAAAACTCGAAAAAAGACCATGAAAAAACTTGAGAAAGGTTTTGTCATAGTGGATACATGTTTGAGGTCTTTGAGTTATTAAGTTGGTGGTAAAGTAGAATGAGAAGTAGAATGAAAAAAATGTGAAAACCTTGGAGTCAAAACACATGTAAACCACAAAGGGTGGTGTTTGGTTGGTTTAAGCTTGACTCCAAATGTCAAAAGTACTTGGAGGTCTCAGGTTCAAATCCAAGGAGGAATAAAAATATGCTTGTAGCCACGGAGGTTCAAATGCGGTGACTCCAGGTTATCTATAAAGCAGATGGTCGTCCTGGGATTAGTCGACTCACATAGCGGATTGGATATCCAGGTTAATAAAAAAAACACAACATGCAACAGCCTCTAGTATGTAGCTCAGTTCGCAAAGAGGTGATGTGACTTTGCCCAAGTACAAGGCAAGTCCTGGTTCGATCCCGGACCTCCCGCTAGCCTCAACCATTGAGTGAGAAAAAAAATGCCTTCACGTTGATGTTTCTTGAAGGTGGACTTTGTGCGGGATCTCTAAGTGTTGCTGCCAGTGATTCACTTTTTAACGAAGCAAAAAACCCAACATTGTGGATGCTCGTATCCATAAAATTGATGTAGCTTCTTTCTCGTCTATCCCGAGACCCTATCAATCAATAGAAATCCTCTTTTATTTTATTTTTTCTCAATAAAATGAGGATCAGAGTTATTTAGAGTATCTTTGATAGTTATGTTATAATTTTTTCAAATAAGATATCGAAAATCAAAATGGCAAAAAAAAGTGACATCCAACTGTAACAATTACTATATTTTAGTAATTCAAGTATTAATTATATTAATAAAATAATTTAAAATTTTCTTATCCCGATATTTTTTTTGAAGTGTATAATATTTATATACGGCAAATGCAACAAATAAACTCACACACACTCCTCATCTTTGGTGAGGTTTGAACCCTTGACCTCCTAGGAAGCCAAGGACTACGATACCGCAAGGCCGAAGGCCCTTTGGTTTATCCCAATATATTGATGATAAATTATAGCACATTTAACCTCATTAGTGTAAACAAATTTGGAGAGTTTTACATTCTCTTTTTTGTATTGTACAGAACACCTTAACATAATTGTTGGAACATTGTAAGATTTATGCAACATTAGATTTCAAAACAAAAATAAATCTCAGTGCAAGTATATGTATTGAACTACTATCGTCTTGTAACACATAATAATGATATTAAGTACCACATGTCATTCCCATAGAGAATGTTGGTCCTAGTTGGATTTACAAGAGTTTATACGTAACAATTTGTAGAAGGGGGGATGAATACAAACACAGCAGCTTTCACTTTTAAAAAAACTTATATTGATAAAGAAGATCAATACAAATTTTTACAGATTGTTTGCGGAAAAGTTAAGACGCAAAACTTGTGTAAATAATCAAAGAAACACACAAGTTACAGAAAGCAAGAAAGAAAAGACTTTCTAAAAGAAAAGGTTAAGAAGTCTTGTGCTCTTCACTGGTTAGATTGGTTGAGAGATGGGGAAGTATCTTCTTGGGTAATAAGATCTTCAAGTCAAGGAAGCTTGGCTTGAACAGAGATAAGAGGTTAGAGAAGATAACTGAGAAGGAATAACTTCTCAGCTATTTATACCCATTGCATTAAATTCAATTTAGAAGTTACAAAGCACATGACAAGCTTCTAAAGGTAAGCTTATCCATTGTTACAGTTATATAGTCTTTGGCCGTATATGAACAATAGTCTTTCACAAAGTAGGTAAGCACGCTTGGAGACAGTAGAGCGATTCCGTACAGTACTTTACTTTGAGAGTTATGGGCTTGTCCTTTGTATGTAGAAGGACAAGACAAAAACCAATCTCGTTCAACAAGATTCATTTGATCTCTGACACTGGAATAACGTTAGAGGTTTCATCAGTGTTTGTTGAATCTTGAGTAGATTTCACACTTGTGTAGATAAGATTGTTATAATTGAAAACCGCATCAAATCACAAACTTGTTTGTCTCTGTCTTCAGCTTTATCTTCGATATCGCTGAAGGTTCTATGGTGTGAGTTTTGTCTTCCTGAAGAATATTTGTCTCTGAAAGAATTACAATACATGTTCAGCGATCACTGAACAGATTCAGTAATGATCGCTGAAGCTGAATACAAAGATAGTGCACTTGTAAGATAAAAAGGACCATCATTAAATCACTGAGAGAGATGATCAACAATCTCCCCCTATTTGATGATGACAAAGCAACATAAGAAAATTGCTTAGGTATAATAGTAAGAAAAAGGTACTAGTAAAATACTTGTCCCTTTTAACTGTTTTGGGATATTTTGCAGTGATAAAATTTACTATGGAAATCTACTTTAATGGTAAGGATACAAGGAAAAAATAAACTTGCACAATATTAAGAACTGAATACTGAGGGCATATTTACCGACTAGAAAGGTGTTAGCGAATGTAAGAAATAAATAGAACTCATAAGTACTTGTCCCATTTACTCTTTTCAGTGATCTTTTTCAGTGAACCAATTATTTTATTGAAATACGTTACAAGAGAAAACATTACAACTGATTACAATCGGTTTGATAGGCTTAAAACATAAAAGCTATACACTTAAATAAAAGATAAAGAAATGCAAGATTTACAAGACTGAAAGGTTGACTAATCTAGATTGTTGAAGTTGATGTAATCTGGAACATCTTCTCCTTGCATCTTTCATCTGAGCATTTTCTTTCCAATCTTGCGGTCCATCATCTTGCCATAGATGTCTTCGTTTAGCCAAGTTCGAAGATATTCCAAATGATCTATTGGGCAGAGATGGAACTCATACACTCGTTGAAACCTGTATTGACCATCATAGTTGATGAACATATGTTTATATTCAGGTTTCACATGCACTGCGTTGGGTATATAATGATCCTTCTCAGGCAGTGACAAATTCAAAATTGAGATATTTGGCTTCTTTCTATCCTTGAATAGTTCATCCATTGAGAATTTTGTTTCACGCTCGTTCTTGTGGGATGCACCATCTTCAGGATCAGAAAGGATTCGTCTTCGAGAGGACTTTTGTGGCAGAGGAGGAACCTCGACGATCTTCGACACCTTGTTGAATAGTTCATTTAGAACTTCTTTAATGTAAGAATTGTGCTTGGATTTGGATTTCTAGATAGCATGTCAAATCTCGAGCCATTCATAGAAACCATACTAATTGAGAAAAGAGGGATACACAGTGACAGCATCGTTGTTCTCTCGAAATATGACTATTGAAATAAGAAGAACACCATTTTTCATTCGACCACTAATAGTGACGTTTGAGATCTTGTGTGGGATCATTCTTCTTCCGATCATTTCTCTGCACCAGTTGAGATCACGATTCTTTAGTTTCAGCACTCGTTGATGTTTTCGTTCAGCTTCTTCTAAGAGATGGGCTTGAGCACTGAGCGGATCACTCTATGAGAATTTCCTTTCAGCAAGTGCCTGATCAGCTAGAGTCTTGGCTAACTCCAAGTTGTCTTTAAGTTGTGGTTGTTGTTTCTTCAGCTCTTGTTCAGCACGTAGGGATTCTTCATATTCAGCTTCTGAAAGAAAGTCGAGCTCACTATATCCAGAGGTACGAAGAGGAATTTTTAATCTAGATTGGTCCAGTTGAGTTATCAGTTGAGCCACCCTCATGTCTTCTTCAAATTTTGAACACACAGGTTGTCTAGACGACTTCTTGGGTATTATGATATAGGCTTCATCTTCATCGTCCTCTAGGGTTTCAAAATATGGGAGATGGATTGAGAGACCAAGAGGGGTTGTTGTAGAGAGAGATAAAGGGATAGGGGTAGCAGGTTCAGTTTCTGAGGAAAGAGGTACAAACCTGGAAGTGTCTGCATCTTCAGATTGACTGACTGCCCCAAGAACTAGGGCAAGATTTTCTTCAGCCACTCATTTTCCTTTGCTTGAGGAGTGCTGGTTCCCTGATGATTTCTCCCCCTAGAAAGTAGGTTCCTTAAAGGAGATTCCTTTCATTGGTTGTCTTGGTATGATCTGGACGCAGAAATCATCATCATCATCATCACCACCAAGATTAGTACCTTCATATGGAATTTGAGGTTTAGAGTCCTCCTCATCATCGTCATCTTCATCACCAACATTTGGAAATGTAGAGGTGGAAGGATGAAGGTCTTCATAGTCAGCAACAGTAACCACGACATCATCGACATCATCATCATCGATGACTTCAGGGATATTCTCCCTGGCATCCTCAACAACCGTATTCCCTATATCGTTATTTTCTCTAATGTCCTCGTTAGACTTCTCCCCCTCTTTGTCATCATCAACATTAACAGCTGAGAGAGGGATGCAAGAAACTAAGTCTTGCAGCTTCTGCTCGATGGAGATAATTGTTTCGGCCTGATGAAGGTTGAATTTAGCAACCCTATCCAGCTGATGACGATCAACTACACTAAAGGAGGGTTCATGGATAGGTGTCGGTTGATGAAGAAGTTGGAAGATCCGTTGAAGGAGCTCACCATGTCTGGTAAGGTGAGCCTGAACATCTTCAGCTTTGCTGGATTGATTAGCAACAACTTCAAATTTTTTTTGGACTTTCGTCTTCATGGCGTTCAACGTTTCTTTGACTTCACGCACCTCAGCTTGGACAAGAGAGAGGCCGTGAGTCAGATCATCCTTTGAGGGCATTCCCTGGTGCACTTCATCCATTTTGTTGATGATGGTTGCAACAGCAGAGAGCAACAGCTTGACATCCCGAGCATGTCATAGGCTTCAGTCTTGTTGACTGGGGATTCATTCTCCAAAGAAACAGTAGAAAATAAGAGAGCATTGAGCATAAGATAGCTCAGTGTTAGTAAGAATGAAAGAAATGGAGGTTTGGTGTATACCTAAAGGGTCATCAGCAGTATCTGAAGGATTACCATTGGGCATCTCAAATGCACTATCGAGAGGATCAGCATCATGTATCTAAGGAGTTTCAAGAGAAGCATTCTCAGGTCCTGTGGTGATGGCTTCACAAATGGTGGGGACAGCCACCATGGGATCATCAACACATGTAGTAGAGACCAAAGAAGGGGAGGAGAGAACAATTGAGAATATAAGTGGAGGATTAGCAGTGGCTATGTTGGGAATCACACATTCAGTGATTTCTGTCATTGAAGTGGTTGGAGTAGGAGCCACACATACGCAACAACAGAAGATATTGCTAAAGAAGAATGAAGGGTAACAACAGATGCCTTGGGAGGCGAATTTCAATAGTTGAGACCTGTTGAGAGGTCTCAGCTAGATTATATGGCTTCCCCTTTGTGGCTTTCTTGACCTTATTTGAAAGATTAAGAGGGGCTTCAGATGGTGTCCTATTTCAAGAGGATAAGGTTGTAGTAGTTGGGATTGATTGAGGGGGGTTTGCCACAGTCGTAGCTACTGAAGAAGAAGAAGAAAAAGAAGAGGAACATTGACTATGCTCAACATTGGAGGAAATAAACCAATGTTTGAAGGCTTGGTCTTGTGATCAATAATTCTTGATCCAAGCCAACAGATAGGGAGGTCACTTTGAGTGGGGTATCTAGTTGTTAAGATTCTGGAGAGAATCTCACTCAGGAACCTGGTGTAGGGGACCACCTTTTCTCGTTGACACTTGTTCAGCTTTAGTACCAGATCCAAATATGAGTTTTGTGTAGTTGGCATTGATGTCTCTGATCACTGAGCAGCCGATGTTCAACACCACCCAACTTGCTTGATCTTGGCCACCAGTCTTTCAACCCATGCATTGAATGAAGTGCAAAAATAGGTATTGTAGATCGCATACATCCTTATCTTCTCAATCTTTGTCAGCGACTTGTTAAGTTCAGAATCAGAGTCTTTCCTTAAAGGCCAGACATAGCGAATATCGTCTAGAAATTTTGACGATATGCTCAGTGTCTAGACCTCTGGTATAGGGAATAGACTTAGAAAGTCTGAGAACAGTCCTAATAATTGAGAAGCCGAAACTTAGTGTCATATTGTTGATCACACAAAAGATCTGGACGATAGAGTTTCCATTCTTGTAAGTCACCGTCTTTGCTTCAACAGTATACCAGAACTGCCTCATGATATCCTTCACTATTACAGGTTGGAAGATGAGGGCGTATCCTAGAACACTGTTCTTCGGAAATTTAGCAACATCTGCAAACTGGGGTTTGTCTGTAGGGATATCCAGGAATGCGACGTGATTGTTGGTTTTGAATGTAATGTCTTCCACGACAAAGTTCACGCTTTGAGCAACAACCATTTTTGTAAAAGAAGAACAGAAAAATAGAATTGTGCATAGATTTATGTTAGAAAGCACTTTAGGAATAAAGTTTGAAGGATAAACTTTGTTTTGAAAAACCAGAAGAATTTGGATTTTCAAGAAGATTAGGGTTTTAGAAATGTGGTTAAAATAAATCAAGAAGAAGAATGATATACAAAACCGGTTGTTTGTATTTAAAAGGAATAAAGACGTTTTTAAAATAACAAACAAGTTTCTTAATGATTAACAGCAAAACAAAGAATTTTACAAACTTGTTTCATTAAAGAAGGAGAAGAAACTGGTTTGAAAGAGTTTTCTAGGAGTTCTTACTTACACAATATAATATATATATATATATATATATATATATGCACAGAGAGAGAGAGAGAGTATTTGTGTTCGTGTAAGAGAAATATGAGAGGGTAAGAGAGAGATATATAGTTGAGATGAGAGAGGAAAATGACGCTTTGAAAAGATGTGTAATGATGAATTTCTTTGCACGTTATTTTACTGTTATTGAGTAGAAAAGAAATGGACAAACATGTATCAGAAGGACGCACGTGATACCATAATTTTTTTTAATGACGTCATATGCAATAAAAATGATGCTAAAAATTTCATTATAGAACACCACTTTTTGTTGCTAGTTTACAACTAAGAATGATTTCGACTACCGAATCCCCCTATTACAATACAAACAAGTAAGGATGGTGATTTGCTCCGACCCTGTGGAGAGCCCGGCTCACCCAACCCGAACGGGAACGTGGATTCTCAGTAGACTCAAACT
The DNA here is from genome assembly GCF_001531365.2 of Cynara cardunculus var. scolymus. NCBI lineage: Eukaryota > Viridiplantae > Streptophyta > Magnoliopsida > Asterales > Asteraceae > Cynara > Cynara cardunculus. The sequence goes on from NC_037533.1 coordinate 522,490, forward strand.
GAGAGCGGGGGTTGGGGGATGTTACTCAAACCGGGGTCGAAGCCGGGATCCCCGGTAGACACAAACAAACAGATATTCTTCATGGGGTTTGACAGGAACTGGGGCAGGAGGCTATTTTTAAAGACAGGGACCGAAGATTACAAAACCTGTCTCATCTCTGTCTCGTTATCATGCCTACGAACGAAGTTATTTTTACAAATCGTGCAAACAAATAAATTAAATATTTATGGAATTGAATAATTTTTTTATATTGTAATTTAAATATTTATAAAAAATTATTGGAGTGTATTGATTAGGAAAAGAAACAAGTTGACCGGTGGTAAACAGTTTTTACGTTCATGATCGCTGTCACGATCATCCACCGGCATTGTTATCTAGATTCACCTTGCTCAGATATCTGAAGAAGTTAGTAGGAAGTGTGAGAGAAAACCATGCCTGAAAACCTTGGATGCGTGCTCGTCGCCGTTGATGGCAGTGAAGAGAGCATGAACGCTTTGAATTGGGCACTCGATAATGTCAAGCTTCGTCCAGAAGGAACTTTAGTCATTATTCATGTTCAATCACCGCCGTCAATCGCCGTCGGTCTCAATCCCGGTGCTATCCCCTTCGGTGGTCCCAGTTAAGTGTGTGTAAATGCTGGATCGGTGCACTCACTTTCCATTTTTGTTATGTTTTGCTTGCTTGATTTTACTCTTTTCGATTGATTTTAGTGTGAGGTTGTGGTTTTTCATAGTCGGTGTTAGAGATTTTTGATAGTTATTTGATTGTGCAAAAATTTAGGTGATGTGGAGGTGCCGGCGTTTACTGCGGCTATCGAGGCGCACCAGCGGCGGATTACTGATGCTATCATAACTCATGCTATGAAGATTTGCGCCGATAAGAATGTTGGTTTCTCAATCTTACTCGTAAATCGTGATTTTTTTTGTGTGGTTGGGGTTAACATACAAATATTAAGATCCTTTTAACAAGTGATTCGCTTTGGTTTAATATTAAAGTGTGATATCTGGATCTGCGTAGTAAGGTTCCTTCAAGATCTTCCATTAACTGCATATATAAACTAGTCATTAATTTGGGAGCTACATGGTAGGTTAGGTTTGTGTTGTGCAAAGTTGGACCATGATCCAAAGTGCCTTTGGCCTAACGGTATCATAGTCTTTGAGGTCAGAGGTTCAAACTTCACCAAAGGTGAGGAGGGTGTGTGAGTTTATTTGTTGTATTTGCCTTATATAAATATTTTATATATTTCAAAAAAGAAAAAAGTTGGACCATGATATTTGAATTGTATAGTGAGGTTCTTTGATGATCTTCCTGCTCTGATATTATGTAAGATTTAAGAGTGAAAATTGTATTTCTTTGAGCAAAGTTACATCATATAGATATGTGTACAAGAGCACTAAAAGAAAGCTAGGTGAAAGGATGTACTTGGACTAAAGTCCTTCATGAGAAATGAGAACAGTTAACAATCATGACTAGCTAAGAAGCTAAGACCAAGATAAGTATAACGATAAACAACTAAATATACATGTGACTAAAATGCAACAGCAGAAGAGCATCACGAGACCGAAACTTCCATCACCTGCACATGTAAACTAGGCATCAGTTTGGAAGCTAGACAGAGTCATAGGCAGGGCAGATCCAGGATTTCCCATAATCTTTTTGGGGGAAATGCATTACATGATTACAATAAAAAAAATTTGTTTTTTTAAATTCTTTTTGCACTAGAAAACTCTAAAATCTTTTTCCAGGGAATGCACATGCATATCCTTGCTTCTGTGTAGATCCAACCATGGCTTTAGGTACAAGTTGTGCCAAATTGGAGCATGATAAATAGCTTATTTTTGCTAGCGACTTATATTAAATCATTTTGAATTGTCGTTTACTTAAATTACGACGACAGTAAAGAAAGTTCTCCTCAAGTGGGAAAGTGAGAGACTTTGCATCAGTAACTGTATTATTGATAAACTTTCTGTGAGGAAGTGTTCTTCTTCTTCATGACCCTTACCTGATAGAAGTTTGTCAAGTGATGTGCTTGTTAATTTGCATGCAGGAGGATCAGAATATTAAACATGGCTATGGGTTATTTTTACTTGGTTGAAATGCCATTTTTTTCGTTTTGCATTCCGAGTTTCTAACTATGTGCTCCTCTGAAGACCGAAGTTCTTATGTTGCGAGTCAGTCAGTTACCGTTTCTTAGATTACCTGTAGGCTGTGATTCATTATGTAGATTTCCCTAGAGTTTATTTTGAACTTGCTTATTTAGGAGTTATATGTTGAAATTAGGTGCATAAATACTCATATGGTGCACCATGAACTATGCATTATTTGTGGAGTCTGGAGTATATACTTATATACATATATGTGTATTTATATTTAAACCAGGCGGAGGTCAAGACACAAATAGTGGTTGGAGATCCTAAGGACAAAATATGTGAAGCTGTTGAGGAATTGCATGCTGATTTGCTTGTAATGGGATGCCGTTCTTTTGGTCCTATCAAGAGGTAACATTAATGCTTGCTGCATCCAATATTTGGAGCTTGTTAAGATGTTATATTGCACCTAAGTTGAATTGTCTATATTGCTCTCCATTGCACCTTTAGCCATGTTCATATAAACTTTTCTGGCCGATGGGGAAATTAGATATCCTTGATAAATATTTGGGAGATGCAGGATGTTGTTAGTTCAATTCCTTTTTTATGTTTCACTGGCGACTTATTATTCTTAGTTTGGATTATTGTGGGCTAGTTATTTCCTGAATATGAGGTTGTCACTTCATGTTTATGTTTAGAATTGATGCCTTTTGGAAGGTAGCTTACGTCAATACTTCTTTATCACACTTCATACATGTGCAGAATAGGAGCAAGTCATACTGTAGAATAATTGATGTTTAACTTAATAATAACAAATTGCCTATGTCCTTAAACCGGCTTCACCAAAATTTTGGTACATACTTGAAAGGTGTCACCGGTCCAGCTGATGTGGACCACTCTACTCATATCATGTTTTCACTATACATACTGTTTGTGGGGATTTTGCTTTTTTTCTTTCTCATGTATCTGCAAGTTGCTTTCTCATGTGAGCACTTCAGTCTTTGGTGGATATACATTGTACAACGTGTCCCCAAATTCATTCAGCAAATAGTTGTGACACAGAAAGTCAGAGTGCTTCCAAGCATGATAACACTTACAGCATGAACCTCTCCTTGAGTTTCACCGAGCTATGGAGCATTTTCCATGGGAAATCATGCCAAATTCAGTGTGGTCAAGTAGAGGGCATCTTTTGTTGCCACTTCTCCAGTTTCTCACCATGGTTGTGGGGAACCACAACCGATTTTGTCCAACCACGTTAATCACCACCGGAGTCTTTGAACTCAATGTTGCACCCAGAGTAGTTACTTCATCACTGGTCTAACTAAGACCACTTTCAGACGCATTTTCCATCTGAACCGGTATTTAGTACTGATTAAATGCTAACTCACACAAACCGTTTGTGTTTCACAACAGAAAACCTGTTTCTGTTTACAGGAAAGTTTTCTGATCTCTGAATACGAGAAATACAAACATGTTAAAATATGGTAATTTTAATTCAAGATCACTATATTTCTTCTTGTAATGAGGATTATGATTATGTTTAAGGTTTCTGAAGTTGGAGGAATTTAGAGACAGAACATAACCCAAAAGAGTTGTTTTGTTTAAGAAAGTAGTTCTCGGCAAAAACTCAAAACCAATTTACAACAATCTTTTCTGTGGATCTGGTGACATAAACCAGTTAGACTTGAACTGTTTCTGTTTTTTTCCAAACCAAAAGCCTGTATCTGATTCACAATCAGAAAGATTAGTCTTTTTCTCAACCGGAAATTGTTTCTTATTCTGAATTAGAAAATAACCTGTACTTGTTTTAGAAACAAAGATTTTAGGTTAGGCTTCAATTGAAATTTACCTTTTTGCCCATTGGTGATCACTAAATCATTATCAAGCGTTAATAACATTGATTTTGGTCCACAAGGAGGCTCTTTTATATTGTGGGGCCCTTTTGGTTTTTGACTAATAGTCAAATATGCCTATGACCTTATCGAACTATGTACCACATCAAATGTCGCATTTATTTCGGGTAGGAGATAGTAGCTTGTAAAATGCACAAGACAGGAGAGAAACTTTAGAAGAAAACCAAAATAATCCAGGTGTTCTGCTTCTGGTTGAGGAGATTGGGGAAACTAAATAGCTAATCGTTGAGGAACTAGATATTTCATTCATTTGAGACATAAATGACCATTCCTTTATGTGCAGGATGTTTTTGGGAAGTGTAAGTAACTACTGCTCCAACAATGTGCCGTGCCCTGTCATGATAGTTAAAGGCACTGCTTAAAAGAACTTTACTGGTACCATTGCTGTGGCCTCCATGGAAAAGTTTGAGGTAAAATCTATTACCTTTCATAAAAATAGATGTGTTTTCATTCTTTTTGGGTGCAGCACATTTCGACTTCCATAATTCTACATGCTTCTAATTTTAGGATCCCCCTCCTGCTCCTCACTACATAAATAAATACTCCCATCCATCCCATGGAAATTGCAGGGAACGTTAACTATTAGTCAAATATTTAAAATAACTTCCCAACACGATATACACAATACAATCACCATATAGATTCAGAATTAAAGTATATCTCATGGATCAAGATCACTACTAGAGACTTCTGTAAAGATGCTTGGGGACGACGGGGCAAGCTTAGTCTGAAATTTTTACAAAAAGGGGAGTGTTGCAACTAATATTAGATGTTCTGAAACAAAAATTGTTTCAGTTTGTTAATGAGGAGGTTGTATACAGATTCTTTTCTTTTATTATTAATGTGATAGTTGTTGTGATGCGTAGATGGATGGGTAAAAAGAGGGATAAGACTAGAGTGAGATTAACAATCTGATTAGATCAAGGATAAAGTACTTAAACACCACCAAAATTAACCAAATTGGCGAAGGTTGATGTTACTAGTGATAAAGCAACAGCACCACACTAGCAACAATCAAGAATCGACTCCTTTTGTGTATGAACACTCAAAACAGCTTCACAAGCTATTGTAAACTCATTATTCAAAAAAAAAATGCCTTCCTGCTACAACTTGGAACCCCATATAGGGCTGGAAGATTAAAATAAACATAACTCTTGAAAAATGAGAAGACTAAAGAAAGACCAAAAGTTGGAAAACAATTAAAGGACTATTAATGAAGCATAAATGAGGAAGAATCTTAATCTCCTTTGGGCTGCCAGAAAATTATACTCCTCCTTTTAATTGTTTTGAACCCAAAATAAGAGTCTGAATCAAACCCAAGGTGAGCCGGAGACATAAAATAGGCTGGTCTTGTACTGGCTGAAAATAACATGGATGCCTCTGCATCATGTTGCATTAGGCTAATCAGGTCTTTTAAACAATATAGCACATTTAGGGTGTGGGAATTCTTTGAAGAGAATTGGGTGACAACGGATGAAGCGTAGGGTGGGGATGGTGATGGCAAGGAGTTTTTGGGTGTCAGAGATGGATTTGGCGGTGAGGAACTAGGTGGAGGAGGGGTGATAGATGGTGGCATCTTTGGCTAAACCGGTGGCTTTGAATTGATGAGAGAATCTTTATGATTTTAGTTTAAATAAAGACATGGCATTCTAATTTCTACATATTTATTAATTAATTATTATTTTTTGCTAAATCACTTGGGGAGTAACAGGTAACCAGTAACCGGCTGAAGATGTCACCAAGACCTGAAATTGTTTGCAAATTTTGTTTCTAGGCCCCAAAATTGTAGGTCTTGAAAGTTAGCTTCCCGAAGTAGGTTTAAAGCAAAGTTGGTTCCATTTTGCAATTTTCCTTTGGAAAAACAGGAACAATTCCAAAGAATTTCATAATATTATTAAAAAAAATATTAAGCCTCATCAGGAAAATTACAAAGAAATATAAAACAACATAACCAATTAACAGAACTACATTATAGTGGTCATATATTGTGCCTTGTTTTAAATTTGGATCAGAAGATAAGATGAGAAGCTAATGTGGACCAATGTATAAATCAACATTAACCTAAGAATATTTAAAGTAAATAAATTGGTTCCTTTGCCCAAAATCGACTCTACATGCATCTTAGGAGAGTACAAGTTAAATGTCTAAAAGAGCCTTTAGTTCTGTGATAAAAGAGAACTTGTAGTCTGATATCAGTAAAGAAAAGACTCCTATAGTTTTCTAATGATGGCTTAGGGATAACTACGTAATTTTTCTTAAACATTTGCCAAAAACGACATTGTTGCAATTTAATACGAAGCACCCAAAATGGAATTTTTTTTGTTATTTCATAAGACCGATGGAGTAGAGGAGATCGTTAACATCAACACATAGCCAAACATTCAAATCCTTGAAGTAAACACTAAAACCAAACCTGCAATATCCCACCAGGAGGTAGGGTATGGGAGGGGTAAAATGGACACATACCTTACCCTTGTCTCAAGAGACAGAGAAGTTGTTTCCGAGAAGGCCTTGGCTTGTGAAAAAGATAAACTAAAGCACAACAATACTTCCCACGAAGCACAAAACAAGGAATTAAACAAATAATTATAAAAGAACGCAAAGTGGTTTTACATATCCTTACACGGTACCAGAGTTTGGGTCTACCACATTTAGAACTCGATACACTCATTCGTCTTTGTTCTTGGGGGAACCATCTAGCATCCGGTTGGGGGGGGGGGGGGGGGGGGGTGCATGTTGGAGTCCCACATTGGCTACACACAGACTGTTCAACCTATATCCATGTAAGAACCTCCCTTCTATATGTAAGGCTCTTTTGGAAATATATTCAAAAGCGTTCCACATATCCTTACATGGTATTGGAGTCAGTGTCTACCACATCTAGGGAGTCGATACACTTTTTCGGCTTTGTTCTAGGGGGCACCATCTAGCCCCCGCTTGAGGGGGCATGTTGGAGTCCCACATTCACACGATACATACCATCAAACCTCTCTCTCTCTCTCTCTATATATATATATGTAGGAACCCCTTCCCCCCCCCCCCCAAAAAAAACAACCTACCCTCCGCTCTCTATAAAGACTCGTGGAAAGATATTGAAAAGGGCCCACGTATCCTTACAAACACGTTGTACTTGATTTTGTTAGTCTGTTGGATCGTATCTTATACTCAGTTTGTATGATCTACTTTTGGTCAGCTTCAATGGAGGATCCTCGACAATACAGTATCTAAGAAGTCGATAATCTGCCATCAGCCTTTGCATGGTATATATACTATTTGTTGAGTAAATCTGTTGTGTGTGATGCTTAATTTGTTGTATATTATTGTTGTTTGGAATGCATTTAAGCATATTATTGTTATTTTAACCGAAGATTACACTTTGGCATGGTTTATATAATAAAGTTTCATTTATTGAAACATTATGAGTTGTTATCCATTGAATTCTGTGAAAAGCAGTTTTGTAGATATTAAGTTTATGTAAACCTTCCCTTTCGTTGTGGATATTTAGGATCTTTGTGTTATTAGGGGCTGAATAACGATGCACGATGCTCAAGCTTTTCTTGGCCATGTTGGTCCGGTCTTTTGGGTTGAACGAGAAGGACCTGATCAGGCGTTAACTCGACCTTGGCATTTGGGAAAATGGTTGGCGTGTTGGGCTTTTGAGGCTCGGATTAGGCTCAGGGTCAGGGTCAGGGTCAGGGTCAGGGTCAGGGTCAGGGTCAGGGTCTATTTATTAGCAGCTTAATGAGCTTAATAAGATTCACAGCTTATTCGGTCAGCTATACATGAATGTTTGGTAGTGGCTTAATGATATAGAAAGTGGCTTATTTAGTAAACTTCTAGGGAGGAGCTTTATGTGAAAGCCAAGTTTTTTCTAAACTTGTCTTTCCCCATAAAAAAACATGTTCGTTCCATCTATGAATATGGTAAGGATCAAGAATTTTACCTGGTAAGAGCGCGAGGCAAGGACCAAGAGTCTTACCCAGTAAGTGATGGTGACGACTCTTACCACGGCTGGTGCTTACCTAGTGAATGTTTTATAAATGTCGTTTTTGTTTACTAAAATCTTACACGGTAAGTAGGTGATAGTGTTGAATTTTACGGGTAAATGCTTATCGGGTAAGTGTTTGGTAAACGGCTCCTAACTAAATGCTTACTTGATAAGTATTTACCGATAAAATCAATTCAACATTATCCCTTATCTTATCGGATAAGATTTTAGTCAATAAAAACAACATTGTATGTACCAATTTTCCCTATAAGTGATAACCAGGTAAGAGCCGTCATCTTCAGTTGGTAAGACTCTTGGTCATTGACATCGCTCTTACCGGGTAAGATTCTTGTACATGACATGTTAATTGAGTAGTGTAAGTGATCCGACAAACGTTTACCGGATAAGTATTTAGTAAATGGCCCCTTAATCTCAATTAGGAATACATAAAGAAGAACCTCTGCTTAGAAGCCCGAGCTAAGGTTAGCCAACCAAAAAGTCTGATCAAATGTATTTTTTTCTAAGAGACGGTTAAAGTCCGGTTTTCGATTGAAAGCCTGGTTCGGTCCAAGGCCCGAAAAAGATCGATAAAAGCCAAGAGGTAAAAATACCTATTAAATAAAATAATTGGTGAGACACAACAATTTTTGTTGTCTTTAAAAGACGACTATCGTTTCCAGAACCCGTTCATCTTATCACTATAATAAAATTGGATTTATAAGACGTCAAAAAAATTTAAGCGTCCTAGTAGACTGCTTTATAGGACTAAATTTGTAGGACCAAAAAGATAAAGTGTCATTTCTAAAAGCATTGTAATAAGTTTATATGATGTTCTTAGGCAAGTTTTTTAGGACATTTTTAATACAAAGTGTCCTCTTAGCAATTTGATAGGATACTATTTGAAAAAATTTCCCATAAAAAGATGAGTTTATAGTACATTTTCTCAAAAATATCCTATAAAATTGCTAATATGACGCTTTCTATTACAAGTATCATTCTACAAAACTTGTTAGGATGTTCAAAAACGTCATATGAACTTATTAAAATGTCTTTAGATAGGCCGCTTTATATTTTGATCCTAAAAATTAAGTTCTATTAGACAGTCTATTAAGACGTTTAGAAATTGGTGACATTGTATAAACTTATTTTTATTGTAGTGTATTTTGTATGTTTCCATGTGTTATAATAATTAGTAATGTGGTGGTGGACAAAATTAATTGAAGGTCATCCACTTAAACTAAGGGGTCGTTTACCTAAATGCTTACCCGGTAAGTGCTTACCGATAGGATTCAACATTATAATTTATTTTGATACGTAAGATTTTAGTACATCAAAACATATTGAATGCAACAAGTTACTGGGTAAGAGTCATCATCCTTACTTACCGGGTAAGACTCTCTATCATTTTCATTGTTCTTACCCGGTAAGATTCTTGGCCCTTCTCATGTTCATCCGATAAAGAAATTTATCCGGTAAGCACTTACCGAATAAGTGTTTAGTAAACGGCCCCTAAATCAAACATACTTTTCCTCATCTTAAAAGACAGATACTTTTTCTAATAAGACACCAGCTAATAAAATATATTTCACCAAACAAACCTACAATTGAAAGTACGATATAAGCAGATATACTTGATATGGAGCTGGAACTGCTAATTAACATGAATGTGCTAACTATGTATATGTTGTATGAAGAGGAAGACCAACTTTATATCACCCTTAAATTTGAATTAGCAAAAGCAATGTCTCCTTACATAATATGGATTCCAAACATTCATGATCTGGATGATTTACGTGAATTTTTCTTTTGTCTTAAATTTATAGAGAATGTTTCTAAGAAAACTCCTAACTGATAGAATTCAACAAATCCAAACAAATCTAAATATATCTTGCTTGAAAGCAGGGTCCAAATAAGGTAAGAAACTTTTCCTCTGTCTCAAGGGATGTTTAGCAGTTGTTGAATGATTTGGTGCAAAATGATTGAGTGGTCAGAATGATTAAAAGATTCTTATGATATAGTGCAAAATGAAATATAATTGTTTGGTAATTGTTTACAATGAAATTAGGGCGTTAAATGGTTAATGGAGGCCTATGATACAAAATCATTCATAAAGTTTTACAACATTAAGAGGTAGACTTTTTTTGCCAAACAAGATTCACCTCTTAATAATTCAGATGTTGCATTTTAATGGAACTATTAAGAGGTAAACAAACGACCCCTAAATGTCTTGATAGACTTATTCATAGAACTTAAGTTTATAAGAACAAACAATTGTGAGTCTAATATAAAAACGTTGCAATAAGTTTACAAGACGTTTCCACAAGTTTTTTTTTAAGAAAACTTGTAAAGTAAAATGTCGTATTAGTTTTTCACATGACACTTTTGAAAAATGTCATATGAACGTATCTTTTTGTAGAACACTTGTTATTATAACAAAATTTTCAAATAATATCATATAAGAAAATTAAAGGACACTTTATTTTTAAATTGTTCTAAAAACTTGTTAAAACGCTCAAAAACATCATATAAAACTTATTGTAACTCTTTTATATAATAAGACATATAATTATTTGATTTTATGTACAGTCTATTAAGATATTTAAACATTTTTAACATCCTATAAACATGATTCTCTTTATCTATGCTACCTTATAAATTAGATTTATCAAAATTCTTAAAAACAATTTTTAATGTACAAAGTACTATACATTTATGCACGAAATTAAGTACAACTACTTTATGCATTCAATCTTAAAATCTCTTAATCTACAATTAAAATAACATAGAGTACAAGTTACCAATGCACATTATTACATTTTCTTTTCATGTTTCCAAGATACTTTTGACACTTTTCATTCATGTCTTCACCCTCTCATACCTCTATGTCTTCTCTACATCCTCCAAGGTGAGATTCAAACTGATATTCACCACGAGTTATTAAAAGTTTTCTCATTCATCTCCCATTCAATTGCTCTAGAACTCTCGGTCTCGATCTCTTGATTCTTTGCTCTTGGTGTAAATCGAACACATTTGTGTAGTCGTTTAAATATATTGGATTTTAAACTATCATACAATTTTTTTTCATAGATAGATTGTAATTGGAATCATAACTCTTATTTATTCGAATTGTATTAATATATAAAAACCAAGTGTAACTTATATCATCGTTAAATCTTCTCTAATAAAATTAATGAAACTTTAAAATCGTTAAAATTCATGACTCCCACTGTATTACACATATACATAACTAGTAGTAATACAAACAAACATATTTCTAAGATATACCGTGTTTTTCTTGATTAACATTCATTTAAAAACTAACATAAAACTCCAAGTTATGTCATCAAATTAAACAACATTCCTTGAGGAGATATATATATATACATGGTTGGGTTCACGTGAGACCAGTCTGCTTTCGTGAGACCCTGAGACCACCTTTTTACACTTGAAACTTCACAGCAAAAACATTGTGGAGGTAAAAAAAATCCAAACCTTCACAGTTCACAGCATTTTACTATGAAGTTTCAAGTGTAAAAAAGTGTTCTCATGAATCTCACGAAGACAGGTTGGTATTACAATATCTCAAGTCTATATATACACATATATATATATATATATACATACAAAAACTAATCATATATATATACATACAAAAACTAATCATAAACTGCAAAACAAACCTTAGGATCACTCTTTCTCTTCCTCTTCTCCATCTCCATCTCCATCTCCGTCTTCATCTTCATCTTCATCTTCATCCCCACCATTGATGCACTGCAACACCTGCATCTTTCAATAAACCATACAAAGCTAAGCATTTCCAATATGGTCTTCTGCATTTTTGACACTTTATCCCTTGATACTTACACTCCAAAAACAACTCATCTACTAACCCTATTGCCTTTGATTTTATCAGCTCTTCAACCACTTCTGCTTCCCCTCTCATCACCACATATTCATCTTTCTTCACATTCTCTCGTAACCAATCCGTTATCTCCGTCTCCACAAACGCGCCTTCGACGTCGTCTTCCACGTCTTCTTTCGTACCCGTTTCAGGTATCGTCGTTTCCAGTTTAAAGATCTCGAAGTTCTTGTTTTTTGTTGGGTAGTTTTTAGTGAACCACACCGTGCTATCTCCATTGACATCGATGAAAACTCTTCGTGGGTACTCTTCGAGAAACGAATCATCCATCAAATCCGGAAGATAACGTGTTTTCTTGAAGTATATGCTCGATTTCCCCGAAATTGTTCTTGGCGGTTCCAAGACAACGTTTTCGATATTCTTGATCGCTTCTGCTTTCTTTTGTTCGAACATGAGACGTCTGTGTGGAATGTTCGTGTTGCTACCAACCTCGTTCTTGTTCTTATCGTGATCCCCGACTGTTCTTGTTTTCTTCATAGCGATGATCGTGATCATCTCGGTTGTCGTTGGTAATTCGAGCTGTTTTACGAATAGGGTTTCGTAGTTTGAGGGTTTTTGTAACGATTCAGAGTCTTTTATCGCACCCTTTTTCTGGACCACCATAATGCCATCGAGTTTCAGAAACTTGTCGACCGATTCTACGCTTTCATGCGTAAAAACGAAGTCGTAATCGTGGCTTGCGTGTTTGTGTTCTAGATCAACGTACGAGATGAAATCGATCGACGGATAATAATCGACCAACTTTTCATCCTCGTCGTCATTGTTAACGATCAAACCCTTATCATGCATCCCCAAAACCCCTTCGTTTGTCAAATTCTGAAACAACATCAGAAAGACTTCGAGTTCGATTGAATTATCGTTTATGAATTCAACACGATGATCATCTCCTTGATTGAAAACCACGAAATTATACTCTCCCCTTATCGTTGATCCAATCCAAGGACTAGAAACCACGAATAACGCCATCAAAAAAGCCCTAACTCGAAATCTCAATCCATAAACACGCAGCAACTTGATCAAATGAACAAGATCATGGAATTTGGATCGTAAATGACGATGAACATAAGCAGCCATAATTGCAATCGAAATCAACAACAATGGAAACAATAATCAATCGATTTGAAATGATCGTTGAAGAAGACGAAAGAAGATTAGAGATTCCAAAAAAAGAGATCAATTAGGGATCGATCGATTTGTTCAGAAACCTGACAAATGTAAGAAATTAGGGTTTATAATCGATCAACGAGAACAAAACCTAGCAGCAGTATGGTTTCCACCTACAAGCACGATGAGACGACAGTACTCAGATTGAAATCTGGACCACAGTTCCATCAATTGTTTCATCCTTTGCACCTCCATCTTCTATGAAAGATTCCTCCAGATCGAAGCTAAAAACCATCGATCTTATGGGCATGGAGGAAAGATGAAAGAGAGCAAAGAAGGTTATGAAATCCCTTTCTATGAATTTGAGGTGAAATCCTTGTTCATTGTTTGGTGTTTGGAGATACAAAATGAGATAGAAATCAATGGAATGTTAGTGTTGATCTAAAGAGTGGTGTGGAGGGAAAATCTCCTCATTTCTATACTTTTTTTTTTTAGTTGAATAAAAATATCTGATATCCTTAAATTTTTAGGGGGAATACAGGATTTTTGTCGAACGGGTGCATCTTTAGTCTTAAATTTTTTGTGGGACAGTGTGGGATACAGGATTTTTGTCGAACGGGTGCATATTTAGGCTTTGTTTGGTACATAGGATAGGATATGACGGAATAAAACTCATTGTCTAACGTTCTGTGTGATATAAGACAGGACAAAATTTGGGAAAAGTGAATTTTATCCCTCTTAGCTAGCCTTTATTAATCGGAAAAATCCATTGTCGTCGTTGTTCTGTTTCTTCAATCAAATTTCAACGTCTGTATAGATACGAGATTAATACATAACTATAAAAAGTGGTTACGTAAATGCAAGAGGTTGGTTATGTATATGTATAGGGGGTGCATATATAATAAAAACTCTTAAAAACCATTTTTATGCATATATTGATTTATATTACTTAAAATTCAGGATTACAAGTAAATTATGCATAAATACAACTTATTAAAGCTCCATGTTTAAATTCGTATAACTAACTGCAGAAAAAACATAATCAAATAGAGAATAAATATCTCATTTTAAAATATAAAAAATCTAAAATATAATGAGGATAATTATCGAGTTCTAACAAAATAATTAATTATTATCTTTATAAGAAAATTGTATTATTCAAACAAATATAAATTACTTTGTTATTGAACCTAAAAAATTATAATAAAAATTGAACTAAAAAATTACACAAAAAATATGAATTTTAAATAGTTAATTTGATACTAATATCGATATATTTTTTATAAAGTTTTATGATATATTCACATTTTTATTTTATTTAAAAATAAAAATATCATCGTTTTTTCAAAATCACATAAGATCATACTATAACATCGACTGAAATAAAAAATAAAATATAAAAATTAAGGTATATCTTGCTGCATTATGTGAGTACCCTTTGGGTATGACGTAGAATACTTAGTAGGATTTTAAGTTTAAAGGACCGAAAATCTATGTTGAATCTAAATGTATTACAATAAGTTATTAAGATGAAGTTAGAAGATTTAACAAGTTTTATCGACAAAGAAAAAAAACAAAATAATACAAGTTACTTTTTCAGTCGTGTAGTCTGTCATATATATATATATATAGGCACGATCAAATGAAAACCGTGCATTTCTAAGAAACCGTGTAAACCAATTTCGACCAATAGAAATTTTCATTTTTTTCTAATTAAAATTAATCAATAAGGGTATTTCAGTCATTTACAATATTTTTTATTAAATATAATAGTTCTTAATAAATTTTAATTAAGGAAACATAATAAAGAAAATTGTATAAATGGTAACATTTAAATATTTAATTATATTATAATATTAAAAATTTGAATTTCATATATTGTAATATTTAAGAATCAGCGAACGGGTCTTGATGAAACAATTGAAGTGTATAATGAAATCATCAAATCGTAGATGAACAAAAAAAATCCAGAAATGAAACAGGTTTCATGAACGTGAAACTGGTTCATGTTGCAAATAAATTATGTGAACCGAAACATTTTCATGGTGAACCCGTTGCATTGATTGTGTAGTTAATCCATTTAGTTGGTGAAGAGGAAAATGAAACCGATGCATTTTGTATTTAATGCGTCATGAACTAAGTGCATGATGAAACGAGGAAATGATTTTAATCTGCTACAGAATCTTGAAAATTGTAACTTGCTCCGGAATCTTGAAGATTGTAAGGCTTAAAGGAATGAATCCATCAAATCAGTGGTGAAATAAGAAAATTAATGTACATGAAATAGGTTTCATGAAAGTGAAACTGGTTCATGGTGTTCTTGAGCATGACTAGTGAAACGRTTGCATAATGTATTTGGTTCGTCATGAAATAATTGAATGATGAAACGGGTACATGAAGAAACTGTTCCAGAATCTTGAAGATTGTAATATGCTTTAGAATCTTTAAGATTGCAAGACTTAAAGGAATTAATGCATCAAACCAAAAACGAAAGGAAGAAAATAATTTTGCATGAAAAAAAATTCATGAAAGTAAACTAATCTTGGAAGAAAATAATTTTGCATGAAAAAAGATTCATGAAAGATCAAGTAGAATGTTACCAAATATTAAATTGTGTTTACCATTTATGCCTTTACTGTTGAAATAAAATAAATTTTAATATATATTTTTATTTAATTTTCTAAAATAAAGTAAACTAATTATGACCATTAATCAAGAAAATGGATGAATGAGATTGGTTTATACGGTTTACACAAATGGGGCCGGTTTTTATTTGAACACTCCTCTCTCTCTCTCTCTCTATATATATATATATAGAGAGAGAGAGAGAGAGTTTGGTTCAAATACTAACCAAGAAATATATGTTAACTATATTAACCAAGCTTAACCAATCATATTACATCTTTTATTTATTTTCAAATGTAACTCATATATTAAATACAAAGATAATTAGGTAATTTGACATTTATGTAACTCCCTAATAATTAATTGGGAGTTACAAATCTTAAAGATCTCACTAATTGATCATGATGTAATATTGAATTTTATTTTCATACGTGTTCATGATCATATTTTACAAATGATGTTCTACATATAATTATATTGTTTTCGTAAGTGTAAAAGATTTCCGTATCGTCCGAGTAATATGGATAATCCTATTGTAAAACAGATTGACAACAATGGAAATGACAAAATCGTCTACGACTACATTCGCAATTCAAATTCTGATAATGAAGAAAATGATCAAAGCATTCCTATTGGTAAGTGATTAGTATGACATTTGAATTCGTTTAAATGAACACATATCAAAGACAATAGATGTTCATATCGATACATATGCACAATCACATCACATGAATATGAACAATATATGTGATTCATGTGAACACAAGCTTCGTAGGTGTTCATGTACATACAACAGAGTTGGCTCATGAATATACATAAGATGTTCATACAGTTCACATGTTGTTCATATGTCTAATCTTTTTTGTTTGATGTGTTTTGAGGATATACACAAGTTGTTCATATGTCTGACAACTCGTGTATCAAAGATAAATTACTTTTTACCTAAATACCCTTTGATATTTTGTTCACATATGTTAATTGAAAATATTAATTTAATAATTAATTTTTAAATATCATTAAATCACAACCGTTTATTATTCAAATTAATGACCAAGATCGGTTAACAAAGTTAACACGATAATCTTGGTTAGCATTTGAACCAACATATAATATATATATATATATATATATATATGTGTGTGACTTTTTCAAAAGTGTACGATAAAAAGGGTTAATAGAACGATTTACTTTTATTGTCATATTAAGTTGTCCAACATCATATATAGAAATTGTTAATTAGGGGGCCTAACTTCATCCTAAACAACTAGTTATAACACCTTTAGATAGAACAATGATTTTTGGTACTGTAAATTTGAAGACTTATTACGTATTCTGTTGTGACACGTGTCCATCCTAAAATTTTAGTCTAAAAGACCACTTTTGTTTTAATGTATTATACTGTTAGAGCTGATGGTAGAACTGATAGTCATAAATTTGAAGTTATACGTTGATTTCGAAGAACCCCGTTTGTTCTCTGGTATGAGAGGAATTAGTTGCGTGTCACGTTTTACTCACTTAACTATGACAAGTTACAATTCTTTTGAGAATTGGGCTTCTTGTGGATACTAAGCACTTAAATCAACCACCTAACGGGTCGTTGTGTACCTGATTTGCCTATCACATCATGCACTTGGACGGGATGATATGGGCTGACTTGGTATTCCCGTTTTACAAACCCCTTTGATAAATTAGTAACCACAGTCATCTCTCTGATTTTTTTTTCTTGATGGTCAAAAGTTTGACAAGACTGTCAACCTGTTTGGTAACAACTTTTCCCAGGTTATCAATGGGTTGATATCGATCTGATTTATTTCATAAAACTCTCTTTTGGGATCGTCCATTTAAATATTTTATAACCAACTTTCAAAACCTCAACCACAAGGGTGGTGTCTGGTTTGTGTGAGCTTGGCTCCAAATGTCAAATGTACCAGGAGGTCATAGGTTCAAATCTAAAAAGGAATAAAAATCCCCTTGTGGCCACAAAGGTTCAAATGTGGTGACTCTGGGCTATCTGCGAA
This sequence comes from Cynara cardunculus var. scolymus, assembly GCF_001531365.2. Classification (NCBI taxonomy): domain Eukaryota; kingdom Viridiplantae; phylum Streptophyta; class Magnoliopsida; order Asterales; family Asteraceae; genus Cynara; species Cynara cardunculus. The sequence goes on from NC_037533.1 coordinate 540,144, forward strand.
GCAGGTGGTCCCCTTGAGATTAATCGACTCGCATAGCGGGTTGGATATCCAGGTTAATAAAAAAAAACTTTCAAAACCGCTAATTTGAAAAACCAAATCTCTAAAATTCTATTTAAGGTAACTGATGATCAAATTCATGTTTACCAAAATATAAACAAAAACAATGATGGCTTCATTTGATCTATAAAAACACAGTAAGATATTTCGAAAGTTGGTTCTTCAAATGATGATCTTGAAAGTTGGTTTATTAAAATAACAACCAAAATGAAAAGTTATGGCATGTTTATTAGCAACTTAATGAGCTTAATAGAACTCACAACTTATTCGATCAACTATAAATCATTGTTTGGTGGCGACTTAATGATATAAAAGTGACTTAGTAAGATTTCTACCGGAGAAAACTTTATGCAGAAAGTCAAGTTTTTTTCTTACAAACTTGTCCTTCCCGGTTGAAAAACACATTCCTTTCATCCATGAAAAAACCATTCCATACGAAAATTTTCACAGTTTATACAAACAGATTAATTTAAACATATATATATTTATCTATACAAGACTTATGGGCCATTTACCAAACGCTTACCCGGGAAGTACATAATAGTGTTAAATTTTACCGGTAAGTACTTACGGGATAAGTGTTTGATAAATGGCCCGTTAATGAAAAACCAACTAAAAGACTATTAGTCTTTATTATGATATAATTTTAAAATATTAAATAAATTTTCATAAATTTCGTGATTAATAATTAATTAAAATAGAGAAATTAAAATATCATTAGTCGCTTTGGCCGAGTGGTTAAGGCGTGTGCCTGCTAAGTACATGGGGTTTCCCCGCGAGAGTTCGAATCTCTCAGGCGACGATTTCTTTTTCACTTTTTGACAATTTTTACCCTTTTATTTTTCTTCATTTGTCTAAAAGGTCCCTATAGTTTCTCAAATTTCACTTTTCAACCAGTATATTTGTCAATTTTTCCATAACAATCATGATACTTGTAAAAATGTCAAAAAAGACACCAACGTTTGCATTTCTTTTCAACCACCATTTATTTTCTCAAATACCAGTCACTTTACTTTGTTAACTTGGCAAACATAAGAAATGACCTGACTACAGAGTGTTTCTTTGATGAAACTTGAACTGTTTAGATGTCGATAACTACTTTTACTTTCAACAGTGATAATTTGCATCTTTATACTTTTTCTACTTAAGGGTATCGAAAGTATCGTTATAATCACAAGGGTGGTGCTTGATTGGTTTGAGCTTGAGCTCCAAAGGTCAAGATTACCTGGAGGTCTCATGTTCAAATCCAAGAAGGAATAAAAATCCTCTTGTGGCCACGAATGTTCAAATGCGGTGACTCCGGGCTACCCGCAAAACAAGTGGTCGTCCTGGGATTAGTCGGCTCGCATAGCGTGTTGAGTATCCAGGTTAATTAAAAAAAAGTATCGTTACTCACTTTTCAGCCATGATACTTATCAATTTGTTGTAAAACAACAACTGTGCTTGTGAAAATACAAAAAAAGGACCAAATTTTGTAACTTTTAACCCTCGGAATTAGAGGTAAGTCAACTAGTCATGAATTGAGTTTGTTTCTCATTAATCACCAGTTCAAGATTACTGTAGATTTGTCTTATTATTATTTTTTGATTAACCTGGATATCTAATTCGCTATGTGAGTCGACTAATCCAAAGATGACCACCTGCTTTTACGGGTAGTCTGGAGTCACCATATTTGAACTTCCGTAGCTCCAAGGGTATTTTTATTCCTCCTTGGATTTGAACCTGGAACCTCCAGGTACTTTTAACCTTTGAAGCTCAAGCTCAAACCAATCAGACACCATCTTTATGGTTAAAATTTGAAGTTTTGAGATATTGAGTTAGGCTTTCCTTTGTAAATAACAATTGTTTTGCAAAAATACAAAAAATCCCTTTCCAAATCATTTTCTATAAAACATTTTATAAATTTTAACACTAAACTATTAATAAGTTTTATTATGGGTTTAAGTTGATTTAAAGGTTATTAAAAGAGTTTACAAATTTATATTTTCCAAAAACCCTGCAATTTGCAACCAAATTTGAAACTCATAAATTTTTTAAAAATTCATTGTATTTGACCGATTTTGTTAAAACCATTTGCAAAATGTAGATTCGTCTGCTTTTAATTTACAATAAATATACAAACTGTAATAAATGAAATAACTGACTAAGTTAATAAGTTGTCACTAATCTATCAATGGGTTGATCCATTTAATATTCTTAAAAAGCCTCAAAATTATTGTAATATATATATATATATATATATATATATAGARAGAGAGAGTTTGTTTCAAATGCAATTCATCACATTTGTACAACCAATGTAACCCAATAAATTGAAATATTTATAGAAATGATGAGAGTTTATTTATTATGATTTAAATATTTATGGAAGATGAATACGGTTCATTAATTATGATCAATATTTTATATTAGGAAACAATCAAACTTTTATGAAATTACATATTTATCAAATTAAATGGACAGCTGAGATTGAGTTGTATTGATTATACAAATGTAAAAGATTGTATATTTGTATAATAACCCACCTCTATACTTAATTAATTGGGTTGCATTAGTTGTACAAATATACATAATTATACATTGGTTGTAATGAATGATGTAGCATAAAAAAGGGCAAGTACGAACATGTACCACATATCTACCATGAAAGTAATAATTTTTATTTTCTTAGTAATTGCTGTATGTATGTGTATAGTTATTTGTGTCTGCATGTGTATAAATATATATATATATATAAATATATATACTTACATATATATATATATAGAGAGAGAGAGAGTGTGTGTGTTGAGTTCACGTAAGACAAAGATGTTTTCGTGAGACACGATTTTTACACTTGAAAACTTCACAACAAAATGTTGTAAAAGTAAAAAAAAAAAAGACGAATCTTCTTAGCAGAAACACTATGAAGGTTATCTTTCCAGTGTTTTGTTGTGAAGTTTCAAGCGTAAAAATCGTATCTCACGAAAACAGTTTTATCTCACATGATCCCAACTCTCTCTCTCTATACACACTCACATATATATAATTAATGATCTTTCTTTTAAGAATTTTTCAATTCATGAGATCCAATTTAAAAATACTATTATAAATAAATAAATAAATATATATATATATATATATATATTATATGATATATTTTGTGTGTGTAAACACTATAGATTTTTCTATTGAGAGAGAAACAAATCGATTTAAAATAATTAAATAAATATGAGAGTATACAGAGAACTAAATTTGAATGTCGGGGAGGAACTCACATGGGATTTCCTCCATCATCACCTGCACCGCTTTACATAGACATGAATCAATTAAATCATAATATGATATAAAACAATATATATATATATATATATTGCTAAAATTAATTAAATTTAGTTAAATGTTAGTAAAATTGGTCCAAAAAATAACTTAGAACAAAAAACCACATCGATTCAGTAGAAGCTCCATAGACGAATTTCACCACCTTCTTCGTCATCAGAGGGATCGTACGCAGACTCGTTGCACATCATATCATTGTACGTTGGTGAATCGAAGTTGCACCACGGTGCAACCATTGACATCAAGGTGCCATCAAGGGGATCATTTTCTAAATAGAATCTTTGGTTTTTCTCTTTGTTGTATGAAGACGACTTTGATGGAGAGACTGTAGATAACTGTGATGAATAAGATGGAGATGACAGTATTGGAGATGGTGGTGGAGATGGAGATGGAGATGGAATGGTGGCGGCAGCAAGGGCAGCCACCCTTTTAATGGATTTTGGAGACATCATCGTGGTGGTGGTGGTGGTTGTGTGATCATATTGGTGTTGTGAGAAGTTTAGATTTGCAATCGGGCCTCTAACACATAGAAGGGCGGCATCATATGCTCTGGCTGCTGCTTCAGGGGTCGAGTAAGATCCTAACCATATTCGTGATTTTTGATTTGGTGCCCTGATCTCGGAAACCCATGAACCCCAACTCCTCATACGCACTCCTTTGTATTTCTCTTTGCTAAGTGATGGTGTTGACGGCAATGGTGACGACAACACTGTCTTTAGTGGCTGTGAACGAAACTTCTGACCTTTTTTCGCCATCTTCCAAGTAGTCACGAAACAAAGAACACTCGACACGGTTTTTCTTTTATCAAACCAAATATTTTATAAAAATAAATGAAAATATGTGTTTTTGATGATGTTAGGAATGGTGCAAGATGTATTTATAATGGAAGAAATGCAAGTGAGAAGGTTGTCCCTTTGAATATTTTTAATTATTTATTTTTATTTTATTATTTTTAATGTCCAAATATATGTGGGCATTAAAAAAAGGAAATAAATCATGTAAAGAAGTCTAAAATGTCTTTTCTCTCCTTTGATTTAAAAGAGGAAGACAATATTTACATAAACACCCCTTAAACTATGAACTTGTGTTCATTTGAACTCATTTTTCTTATCAATAAAGTGTTTATAGTTAAAATGGTTTTTTCATGTGATCGAGGCACATTCGTAAGACTATAACAAAGTATATTATGGTAAATCAACTATGCTGTATCATTTATCTGATACAATAAACCAAACAGATGTATAAAAAATTGATAGATTAGTGGCATACTCACTTCTTTTCTCACTGGCCAATATGCATATACATACATACATATATATATATATATATCTGTAAGAGAGAAAAGAAAGTATACAGTTCACCATAGACATGAATACAGCTAAACGATAGTATATCTGGTTTAAGTTAAACATATTCATTATGAATAAAACGAAAAATATTTTAAATAGACCTAGCATGTCAAATATGAGACAGTGAATACCATATATTCACATACATTTTGGAATTTCCATCGGATTCTTCAACTTTTCTCTGCTTTCCATTTATTGTTACGTATCTAATAATCATGCTTCTAACATATGGTTTTATATGAATCAAGTTGCAAATTTTATGAAAAGTTGAGGGGGTGAAAATGAAAATAGTACACTTTTGGAAAAACTTCATAGACAACCATACACTTGAGGAAATGTCACATGCAACCCCATTAAATTAATATCACAATTATTGGACATGTTGTAGACTTTTTGACTTAGGGACCAAGGCAACCATCCACATGAGCAAACAAAAGTAGAAGTAAAAGTAAAGGTATTTTTTATTCAAAGGAATGATGAAATGAATTATAATCAATTGTTGCTTATCATTATATATATATATATATATAGGATTGGGTTTACATGAGACCAAAGATTTTCCATAAGACCCGTAAGACCAATTTATTTTCATTGATCAACTTTATAAATTAATGATCTAATGGTCTAAAGTTTCACGGTGACAATTTTGTGATTATTGAGAAGTCTCGTGTCGTTTATGAATGTTCAGATTTTCATATTGTAGATCTAATCCAAGAGTTGATAATTGGTCTTACGGGTCTCACGAAAAACCCTTGGTCTCACATGATCTCAATTTTATATATATACATATATATATATATATATATATATACACATATATAATAAATGGAGGTTCAAATAAGAACACCATCATTTTATGAGAATGCGAGAACATTTATGGGGTTTTAAGTTATTTAAACTATAATTAAAAATAAAATAATTAATTGAGGATCATCATGTCATTTTGTATTTATCTGTAATTTTGTTAACATCTTTATCTTTAAAATCACATACTTATAATATGCTAACTGGTAGCAAATACTTATCACATTATTATCACAGTAAAATTACATAATTAACAGACAGAGCGATGAATGTAGATGTGATCATCGTGATTTTCGATTATCACAGCATTATCACATCGCTATCACAATAAAAATCACATAATTATTAGATGATTATCACATAAAAAACGCATCATAAAAAGTTTTCAATTTATCAGATCCTTATCACAGTATCATCTACAACAAACGCATTGGTATAAATAATAACAATATTTAAGGATAAGGATGAATATAGGATAACATAAAACTATGGATAAACACTAATTTATTTTCATTTATTCTAATGTTTATTATATGTTAATTGATTTGGAGGTGCAAAAGTGTTCTCGTATTTTCGTAAAATAGAGGTGTTATCGTTTGAGAAGTGGTAAATATATATAGAAATGTTTATTTGAGAAGTGGTAAATATTTGAGAAGTAAAGAAGTGATTATATCCCTTCATCTAGTCAATATTTGCGGCTTTGACCATGAAGCATCAGATAATTTATCACGTAGGTATGCGAAAGATAGAGGGGCGATTCCGTAACTTTTACAAATAGGCAACAGACGGGTTCATATATGAACCCATGTGATTCACATATTAACTTTATGTTCATATGTGACCCTGTTAATTAGTGCACATGTAAATCACGAAGGTTCATATGTAAATAAGTTAAAATAGTTCATATGCGAATTACACGGGTTCACATATGAACATATAATTCATATGTGAATCACATAGATTCACATATGAACCAGTTTGCGTATATTTGTAAAAGTTACGAAACTACCCCCTCTATTTTTCACATAGTCACAAATTTTGACCAATGATAACTACAATTTTTAACTAATCAAATCCGATCTTGACTGTATAAAAAGTTAATATATGTTCTTTATTTCTTAAATATTCTTAAAACAACCTTTGGCTCTGGCGCTCTCTCTCTCTCTCTCTCTCTCTCTCTCTCTCTCTCTCTCTATATATATATATATATATATATATATATAGGGGCCTATTCAAGGGAGAACTGAGTTGTTTGTGATAACTGTGAGAACCAATATTAACCACAAATCAATAGATAAATTAGGAAATTTATAAATTTGGTAATTTTAAATTAAAATCTTAATGCAAGGATATTTTTGGTATTTTAAAACTCTCATCTCTCCTCTCTTCTCTCTCCGGTCACCGTTCTCCGGCCTACGGCCACCGTCCTCCGGTGATACCACTATGATACCACTGTGATACCTAAAAATATTGACTCTGTTAAACAAAAGATACATTGTGATACCTAATCATATATAAGATGCATAGTGATACCACTGTGTTACATCTTCGATCGACCACACAAACGACATCAATGTGATACTCAAGCACATATATGATGCATTGTGATACCATTGATGTCATTTGTGTATCATATATGTGCTTGGGTATACCATTGATGTCGTTCTCCGGTGATACTACAATGGTATCACAATGCATCATATATGTGCTTGGGTATCACATTGATGTCGTTTGTGTGGTCGATCGAAGATGTAACACAGTGGTATCACTATGCATCTTATATATGATTAGGTATCACAATGTATCTTTCGTTTAACAGAGTCAATATTTTTAGGTATCACAGTAGTATCAGAGTAGTATCACCGGAGGACGGTGACCGGAGGCCGGAGAACGGTGGCAGGAGAGAGAAGAGAAGAGAGAGAAGAGTTTTAAAATACCAAAAATATCCTTGTATTAAGATCTTAATTTAAAATTACCAAATTTATAAATTTCCTAATTTATCTATTGATTTGTGGTTAATATTGGTTCTCACAGTTACCACAAACAACTTAGTTCTCCCTTGAATAGGCCCCTATATATATATATATATATATATATAAAACATATCAATGTTTATCAGATCTTGCATTTTTAATATATATTCCAACTGGAGTCAAAAACATTAACCTTTCACTAAATCTTTTCATTTTGAGACGATCTTTAATCAGAGTTTAAAACTTTTAACTTCTGTCAAATCTTGAGACAAATTCAAATTCATATTAAGAAAAATTTGACTTCGTGATGACTAATAAATCATAACGTTAATAATTGTATTTTTGTTTTATGTATAAGTATTATTATATTTACGAAAGTATTTATAAATATGACTAAAATTAATGAATGATAGGGTTAATTTTTTTTCATTATGTAATGGTTTTTTGTTGTTGTTGTTGTCGTAAATCGATCATTATATTTATACAATATATAATGATATTAAAGATCGTCAAACTTTTTAAATCGGTAGACAGATCTTAACTAAGATTACTGTTTATTTCAATTTTAGAATGATGACTATTATAATTTTATTCAGGTTTTTTGTTAAAAAAATATTAAAGCTTGTCAGATCTTGAATTTCAAATAAGTGGGATTATTCTTCTTAAACTTTATAATGATAAAGGAATAAGAATCTGAATTATCAGTATTTTTATTTTTGTTGGTATTTATAACATGTAAAAAAATACATTTGATCAGATCTCTCAATAAAAACACAGTTGTTTTTGAAATTTTTTATTTTTTTTATCTTTAACATGTTATAATCTTGTATATTACAATCATTATACTTACTAAATGTCATTACACCTTTAAGAAATTATATATATATATATATATATATTATATATATATAAAGTTGTATGTTAGGGGTGATGAACTTGAAAAAGAAGACATTTTGACATTGGATTCTCACTTGTAAGTGTTTATTTGATTTTTAGAGAGAGAGAGAGAGAGATTGTATTAAAATTCCATAATCAATTGATATACGAATTTTACATGGAAAATATATATCTGATTATCATTAATTAAAACTAGAAGTGTATTCGTGCAATACAGCGAGATACATCTTAATTTTAATATTTTTATTTTATTATTTATCTCAGTCGATATTATAATATGGTATTATGTGATTTTGAAAAAAATGATGATATTTTTAATTTTGAACAAAATATAAATTTGAATATATCATAAAAACTTAACAAAAATATAGCGATATTAGTATCAAATTAACTATTTAAAATTGCTCATATTTTGTTTAATTTTTTAATTCAATTTTTTTAATTTAATTTAGATTCAATAACGAAATAATTTATATTTGGTTCAATAATATAATTTTTCATAACGATAATAATTAATTATTTTGTTAGAATTTGATAATTATTTTAATTATATTTTATATATTTTATATTT
>NC_037533.1:549602-564483 GCF_001531365.2 Cynara cardunculus var. scolymus
ATCTTTAACATGTTATAATCTTGTATATTACAATCATTATACTTACTAAATGTCATTACACCTTTAAGAAATTATATATATATATATATATATATTATATATATATAAAGTTGTATGTTAGGGGTGATGAACTTGAAAAAGAAGACATTTTGACATTGGATTCTCACTTGTAAGTGTTTATTTGATTTTTAGAGAGAGAGAGAGAGAGATTGTATTAAAATTCCATAATCAATTGATATACGAATTTTACATGGAAAATATATATCTGATTATCATTAATTAAAACTAGAAGTGTATTCGTGCAATACAGCGAGATACATCTTAATTTTAATATTTTTATTTTATTATTTATCTCAGTCGATATTATAATATGGTATTATGTGATTTTGAAAAAAATGATGATATTTTTAATTTTGAACAAAATATAAATTTGAATATATCATAAAAACTTAACAAAAATATAGCGATATTAGTATCAAATTAACTATTTAAAATTGCTCATATTTTGTTTAATTTTTTAATTCAATTTTTTTAATTTAATTTAGATTCAATAACGAAATAATTTATATTTGGTTCAATAATATAATTTTTCATAACGATAATAATTAATTATTTTGTTAGAATTTGATAATTATTTTAATTATATTTTATATATTTTATATTTTAAAATGAGATATTTATCCTCTATTTGATTATGTTTATCCACAGTAAGTTACACGAATTCAAACATGGAGCTTTAATAAGTTGTACTTATGCAAAATTTACTTGTAATCTTGAATTTTAAGTAATATGCATCAATATACAATACTTTATTTATAAAAAATGGTTTTTAAGAGTTTTTGTTAAATACTTTATAATATAGTATAGATGTACTCTGGAATAAACTATAAATTTAGTATATACGGTTTATCAAAAATGATATTTTTCATTCATACAATTAAGGAAAATATATATCTGATTATCAAGATTAACTCTGGAGTAAGCTATAAATTTGGTATCTTTGGTTTGTCAAAAACGATATTTTTCATTCATACAGTTTCAAAATTACAAGATGGTATCATGGTTCGTAATAACGTCTGGATTTTGGACCCTCTGTCTGATGACCATTAAAGAATTCCATTATATGAGGGTCATTTTCGTTATTTTATCGATTTTTTATTTTATTTTTTACCCACTCAAAATCGATTTTATAAATTTGGTCCATGTGGTTTTGAATGGGTAAACGACAAAAAAAAAGTTGATACAAAGACGAAAATAACCCTCATTTAACGTTAGTTAGAGGAAGAGACAAGAGACCAAAGCCAGACGTTTTTTTAAACTACAATGACCATCTTGTAACTATAAAAATACAGAAACGAAAAATGTTGTTTTTGCCAAATCACATGAATCAAATTTGTAGTTTAAGGGGTCGTTTACCTAAACACTTACTCGGTAAGCGCTTAACAGTAAAATTAAACGTTATCGCTTACTTACCTGGTAAGATTTTAATCTAACAAAACGACATCGTATGTAACAACTTACCCAGTAAACGTTAATCGTGGTAAGAGTTGTCGCTCTCACTTACCAGGTAAGACTCTCAGTCCTTATCTTCGCTCTTACCGGGTAAGACTCTCAGTCCTTGTCTTCACTCTTACCAGGTAAGATTCTTGGTCTTTGTCATATTCATCCAGTGAGGTAATATGACTTAGTAAAAGCTTACCTGAGTAAGCATTTGGTAAACGGCCCCTAACCTTTACTTTGATATAAATCCACGACCAATTTATACAAGGAAAAGTTATTTTTCCGTTATATTTCATGAAAAAAAAAAACTGTTATTTGATTCTTTAAGCATTAATGAATTGATGCATAATTCATCGTACTAGACAATGACAGGGTATCATCGACGAGAAGTAATCGGTGACACAAATCCATCGGTAATTTCCAATGACATGGGCCTTCATCAGCAACTATAAATATCAGATAGATGTTTAAAAATCGTAATTTCCTTTATCACGAATATAGTTTTAGAAATATGTTACTGCTCAGGAAAATCTTTTGATTTGTGATTGTTCATAACAGATACACTAACTACGACCTACTTATTGAATGAATCAGCTTTTGTTATATTTATTATTTTTAACAGGTCAAATAGATAATTTGTCGTATAAATTGAAAGTTATTTAAATATATTTAAATGATTAAAACCTACCGTATTTTTATTAAAAAAGTATTATTTCATTATTTAATATACTAAATTTTTATAAAAATCGGAAGCATAAAAAAAATATTGGCGGATCAAGCTAATCTGACCAGTTTCGCTCGTATTATGAGCCGTTTATCAAACGCTTACTCGGGTAAGCGCTTGCCAAATCACATTACCTCACAGGATGAATATGGTAATGACCAAGAATCTTTCCCGATAAAAGCGAGACAAGGACCAAAAGTCTTACTCGGTAAGTGAGGGCGACGACTCTTACCACGGTAAACACTTACCGGGTAAATTGTTGCATGCAATGTCGTTTTGGTGGACTAAAATCTTATCCAATAAGTAAATAATAATGTTAAGTTTTATTGGTAAGCACTTACCGGGTAAGTATTTGATAAACAACCCCTTAGTAAGTTATATGTTTGATCCGAACTTGTTTTAATTTGTTACCTAACCCGAACCATTCATACAAAAGCAAATCCAAACTATTTTCGGAGCGGCATTACCAAATAAATATCAGAAGAAATAAACACACAGAAAAAATATCAAATTAGACAGAGAAAAAAATGGTTGAACATAACATAAAAAAAGATTCATTGGTTAAGAACTTAAGTACCAACTTAAGGCATGTTTGTTAGCATCTTAATGAGTTTAATGAGATTCACAACTTATTCAGTCAATTATATATGAAAAATGTCTAATTTAGTAAACTTTTAGAAGGAAGATTTATGCAGTAAGCCAAAAAAATTTAAACCTGTTCCTCCACATTAAAAAACACATTCCTCCCGTCTATGAATAAACTCTATAAAACAAAAACTTTCTCAATCTATATAGATAGATTAATACACACATACAGCTTAATGAGCTTAATGGGACACAACTCTTATTCGGTCAGCTATACCTTATTGTTTCATAGTCGCTTAATGATATAGAAAATGACTTATTCAGTAAACTTTTAGGATGAACTTAATGCTAAAAAATAAGTTTTTTTCCAATCTGCCTCTTCAAATTAAAAATTATGTTTCTTCCATTCATGAAAAAACCTTCTCAAACAAATAAAAATATTTTCAATCTATATAAACAGATTAATCTACACAGACAATTTTACCCATACAAAACTTAACACAAAATCAATCAAACATCCCCTTAAAACTCTTTGGGGGTGTTTGATTCATAGAATTTGGTGAAATTGGAAGGAATTGGAATGTCCAAATCTTTGACCAAATTCCAAATGTCATGTTTGGTTCACATAATAGATGTGAAGGAATCCTTCCAATTCCAACAAATTCCTTAATTCATTGATTTCACAATTCCACCGCATATACCACGGATTTCAAATTTCAATCCGACAAATTCCTTAGCCCTCATCCATTCATCGACGCTGTATCTCGATTTGCTCTGTTTTGCTATGCTCGATCTCGTTTAAAACCAAGAATGACAATGGGTCAGGTTCAGGCCAGTTATTGGTATCCCCATCACAGAAACCGATAACTAAAACCGTCCTCGTGACTGCCCCGATCCCCGTCGGAGATCTTATCGGGGATCCCCATCGGGTCCCCGCGGTTTCCCCGATCCCCGTTGGGGAACCTGTTAAAGTAAAAATCCTCTTTTTCCCGTTCACCGTTGGTTGTAACCGAAACTCGAAACAAAATATGTTAATTTTCACAACTAAAAGTAAATTACAATTTTTTTAAAGATACAAGTTTAAATATCTCAAACATAATCGAACCAATTACAAACAATGTATTAGATTACAATATAAAACAAAACAGAACATCAAACATCATACAACTAAAATCACGATTTCACAATTAGACAAATAAATTAGACTTTTTTGTGAGCCTTATTTGGGTTGTTGAAGTAAAGTGGATAAAAGTTTTTTAAATTTCAATGTTACTATTTTCTTTTAATGATATTATATATATATATATATATATATAAATTAAAATTAATATAATACACATATCAGGCCGGGTCGGGCCGATGATCACCGTCCCCACTCCCGTCCCCGTTAAAATCCCTGAATTTGTCCCCAATCCCTGCCCCGTCCCCGATAAGATGTCCCCGCACTCCGCCCGAAAGTTTCGGTTTTCAGTTTTTACCATCGATTTCGGTTTTTTTTGCCTGTAATTTTCTCGTTGAATTTCGTGAAAGAAACAAAAAAAATTCCAATTCCATCCAACCAAACGCAATCAAAAGACATGGTCAAATTCTATTACATTCCTTCAAAGTTAAATTCATTTGATGAATTGCAATTCCATCGAATTCCATTCTACGAACCAAACACCCCTTTAATAATATCATGGAATTCCACTCTATCTTAATGTGAATCCATCTCTTATATATTCGTACATAGAAAAATTAAGTTATTTTTTAAGGCAGAAAAATATATAATAAAAAAAATAAAAAAAAGGCTAAAATACGCGAAATGAATACTTCTTCTGTTTTAAAATAAAAGTATTTTCGTTTGTTTTATAATATTTTAAAAAATAAATGTCTATTTTCTCACTCTAACCTAAGCTATTAGATGATGGAAGTTTATTTCTCTATCATTAAAGATAAATTTGTCATCCAGTTAATTAAAATTGATAAAAATTATATATTTTTAAAATTATATGTCTTTTTCGTTGTGGACACTTATTTCGGAACTGATTGAGTATCAAAAGTTTACTCGTGCAATGTAATGAGATACATCTCGATTTTAAAGTCGGGAATTCTAACATTCAAGTTTTGATTCATGCTTCGTTTTGTTATTGTTTTGTGTGGATTTTGAGAGAGCGATGATGTTTTTGATTGATTACCATTTTTATGGAGTATTTTGTTGTATCAGTAGAACTTAACGTTTATTCTATATTTGAACATTTTTATCAGTTCGTTATAAGTTAGTTTTTTTTTAGTTCACATATGAAGTTATAAATGTTAAAGATATTTATGAATATATATACTCGCATGTACCAAATTTTTCTAAACAAAAACTGGAAATATGGTATATAAATATCAAAGTGCGAGCCTTCCCAAAAGGGGAAACATAAATACGCCAGTTAATTACAATGTGTAACAGTTGGGTATGAGGATAACAACATCCTAATCTAATTCCTTAAAAGAAATAAGATTATAACTGGGTGTCACCAAAAATAACTTCAGTAGATGGCCTCTCAAAATGCTCCCTACGCTCACTCTATTAGGACTGGTCAAACCTTCTTGGCAACCACGCCACTAGAACCTGAGATACATGCTGACACACAACAAGTGTTAGCGAGTATGGGCATGGTGTAAACAACCTCAATATTTAGGTATGTGTCTAGTTTACAAAACGTCTTTTTTTGATTAACCTGGATATCCAACCTGCTAAGCGAGCCGGCTAATCCCAGGGTGACCACCTGCTTTGCAGATAGCCCGGAGTTACTGCATTTGAACCTCTGTAGCCACAAGGGAATTTTTATTCCTCCTTGGATTTGAACCTCCTGGTACTTTTGACCTTTGGAGCCAAGCTCAAACCAATCAGACACCATTCTTGTGTTTTAGTTTACAAAACATTTAAAACTCACTTGCTAGGTTCCCCCCTTGATAAAACCCTGTAAGACCAAGCAAAGCTTCAAAGTGTAGGTTAGATGTTGATGGTTAACTTGCTACTTGAACCCTTAGGTTGAAAGAAGAAATAAATGCTCGACAATCCTTCTTGATTCTGGCCTTAAAATGCACCCAGTTGAAATGAACGAGGGGAGAGGGAGAGTAGTTGGAGTCGAAGCATAGCAAGAAGGGAAGGAAGAATGGGGACAAAGGGAATACAAGTCGATGGCTTTATCAACGTACGACTAAACCGCGTATTAACTCAGAAAACTTTTAATCTCATACTCACCAATGATTTGCGCTTTAGAAGAGAATTGATTCGGTACATTTCGGTGCACCTCATTAGTGTTGACATCTAATTAAGATTGATCCAATCTTCTTACGCTTCTCACCATAACTTTTCTTCTCATCGGAATCCAACCCTATATATATATATACACACACACATACACACACACACACGTATATAGAGGGGTTTAAACAAAAACGGTAACAAAACAAAAGATCAGGAAAACAACCGGTTTACGTGCAAAATCCAGGGACGTTTCAATCTTTTTGGAGGCCCTGCTACATCCAAAACTTTTGATTACATTGCATAAATGAGATAAAAGAAAATATATGTTAAGAACAAAAATGAGTTAAACCTAAAACGATTAACAATATGAAACTAAACCTAAACCATTAATAATTCAAACCTAAAACCAAACAATTAATTGTTTGAACTTAAATAATTTCGGTTATATTTTTATACAGGTTAATAAAAGACCCTAATCACATGTAAATTTGGGCCCCAAAATTTCGAAGGGCCTGTTTAAAATCTCATATTTAACATGCTAAAGGACGGCACCGGCAAAATCACATGTGGCAACAACCTTCACATGAATCTCACGTGATTTTAGTGTAAAATCATAAATCACATATGATTGGACCCTTTTTTTTTTTAATGTAATGTGATTTCCGTATTTAGTGTTTTTTTCCCATATTCTTTAAAACATAATTACAAAAGCGAAAAGACATATATTTGCGATTATTTTGGTAAAAGAGCAATGAACCCAAGAAAAATGGCGATGAACGAACAGAACGTGTGTTTTTAGCTTCATCTTCGGGGTTCCGTTAAAAAGAAAAACATAAATCAAAAAAATAAAATACCAAAAAAAATTCCGCATTTTTTCCCTCTCAGATTTCTTCGTAATGTTTGTCGTCGACTTTTTGATTTCCGTAAGAAATGCAAGTGTTCTTGATTCATTTATGATTTTGTTGGAATAAATGTGGTTCTGAATTTGTACAGTTTTACGATCGATTTTGATTTAGGTATTGTTGTAATTGACGTAATGCAGGTTATTGATTTTTTTTGAATGATTGAAGGTATTCTTATAGCATTTCCTTTTTGAATTTGTAGGATGGATGTGGATTTGAAGTATTGTTGTGATTGCAGGTTGTTGATTTTGTTTGAATGACGCAAGGCTGATTTTATCGTATGCAATTTCCGATTGAATGATGCCTAATGCCAAAAGCAACAGTTCTGATCCCAAAAACAGTGCTGATTCGAAGAACAACAATTCTGCTTCCAAGAACAACAATGCTGATCAGAAAAACAACAATGCTGCTACAAAGAACAATGCTGATTTGACGAAAAGCAATTCTACTTCCAAAAAAGACAATTGTGAATGGAAAGGCAACCTTGATGCCAAAACCAACGCCGATGCTCATCCTCCTCAGGTTTGAATTCCAGTATCGGCGTTATTGGAAGTGGCAGGGGGGATTTGTGTTTTACATTGTTGTCTGTGCGATTCGTAGGAAGTTTGTTCGTTGATAAGTTGTTATTTTTATGTTGTAGGGAGATGCCGGTGGTGGTAACTTGCCACCTTCTTCAGGGGCAAATCAATATTTCGAGAGACAGAGTTCTCGTAATGGCAACAAGGTTTTTCCTTTGTTCTCCCAACCAACTTCCAAATTGATTATTACTTGCATCGTTCTTTTTTCATATTCAAACTTCACTCCATTCTTTAAACACATTTAGCTGATTTTTGTTCTATCTGTAAGTGCATGTTTACTTATTAAATGTTTTGCAAGAAATTTTAGTAACTTTGAAGTTGAATATTAGACTGGTTGATCTTAAAAATTAAGCAGGCAAGCAACATTTTTTCTTCTTCTAGAACTTGGGAAATGTTGTATACTCCGTTATATACAGTGCTCGTAATGTTGTTGGTCACAGGTTAAATTTTGTTTGTTTCAATTTTATTTTGGTTTTATTCTTCCCATTTCTCTTCTGAACATGGGAGATGGTACATGATGTACAATGTATAACATGGGATATTTCAAACTAAAAATGAACTTGTTGAGATTCATTTTGTAGAGAAGAAGACAATTCTGCCCATCCCAACTATTTTGGGATGAAGGGATTGTTGTTTCAACATTTCTGTAGTTGCTTGACTCTTCTGTTACAAAACCTGGGTATATGATTTTGGTTTGAGTTGGGGCTATTGTTTTCAACCTAGATTTTGAGCAGAAAATTATAAGCAAATGGTATGATTATATCATCATGCAAGTGTATATATTTTTCCTTTCTTTTATCCTCTGTCTTGAGATCTATAGAATACATTACTGTTGCCTTCCAACCCTCGATCATCCTAGCATTGTGAATGCACAATGCCATTTTCTTTTAAAATTGGGATGCGGAGTTTTTACTTATCCCAAAATATCCAATATCTTTCATTTTGGTTGTCCTAAAAATGTAACACTTCCTTTTCTGTTAAGTTTTTTAGTTCAATATTTACATTTTTTGCTCATTAGTAATCATTATTTGAAAATAGTAAGTTTGATTTTGGCCACAAGTTTTCTTTATTTGTCCCAATTAATGGGCATTTTAGACATTTGATTAAACAATCGAACATTTTTATCAAACTATCGGCCAACCCAAATGTAGCATTTCTTCAGATGGAGGGAATATGACTCACATGGTGCTTAACATTGGAGAAAGGAAAAATCTGACTACAAATAACAATTCTTGCTGACACTGCCACATTGGTTGCTATTTAGGACCTTATCTAAGAAATGTGCATGATGAAATTGTTCTCTCTCTTGTCCGTTTGTGGTTTTCTTCAGCCAGAATCATTTTTTAAGCCATCAGGTTATAGCACAAGCAAAACTTCATGCATCTACAATTGATGATTTACAGGTTTACAAGAGTGGACCACTGTTTCTGTCATCAAAAGGTGAATGCTCCCTATTGTTCAATGTTTAAAAGTGTTTCTCTGGTGTTTTTCTTCTTATGAGTTATCTTAACCAGTGCATGCTTTCTAAACTTGGGAAGCGATACAGATTTTCTTTCTCCTATTATGCTAATTAGAGTGATTATTTTTGCCTTTCATTATGGCCATGTCTTTGATAGACCTGTGGCCTCCCAACCTCTAAATAAACCATGTAAGGCTGTAATTCTGTATTTCTTTGTGTGCTGGTATTGTTAGGTAATTCCAAAATTAGTAATATTTCGTAATTAGATGTATCTGCCATTCTTGTGTTCTAACTGGTCTGAAACATTTATGCTAAGATATGTCATCCTACAAAAAATAATAAAAGGAATTAAAATAAATGAATTCTTATTAACAAGTCCAAAGGACTTTCTATACAGTTGGTTTGCTCCTCTGGGGAGATGAATGCTTTAACTTCGCTTACGCTATCTGTTTTGGTAATCTTTTGCTTCTGTTCTGGACTCTTGATCGTCCTATTTGACTTGGGACACCTCTTTTTTTACCCACTGAATGTCCCTCCCCCTACCTACCCCACCTAGCTCACCTAGCTCTATGATTGCATCTTAAAGTTGTTAAGTTAATGTTGACTTGTTTGAGTCTTATCATATTCAAGTACGTTTGCAACTTATAAATTCGGGTTGCTTAGTGAAGTCATTTTGTTCTGATATTCTAGATGACATTACATGGGTTAATGTTAACCAACAGTTGATGCCAAATAATCATTGTTGGCCAGAGAAACTTTTTGTAAATTATAAATTTAAAGACACTATATTCTTTACTCAGAACATTAAGCATCTATGTTTTGAGGTATGCATATTCTAAAAGGAGCACATGTATATTGCCATGACAAGCATAGTTCTGTATTACCGATTACTCAATGTCAGGGCATTTTTCTGCTCTCTCAATAAATTTGTGTAATTTACACTTATGTAGGGATTGGCTGGACCTCATGGAAGAAAAGATGGTTCATTCTTACAGATACCTCATTGGTCTTCTTCCGAAGTGATCCAGTAAGTTGCGTATTATGGGAATATCTTGCTCTCATTTTCAATTTTCATTAGATCTCTAGCTTATGAATATGGAAGTTCACAAGCTTATGTTAGTAAGTTATTTTTCCATGTGATAAATCACTGCAATAATTTCTGTACAGGTTCTAAAATCTTAGGATTACAAAAATCACATTGATTATGAAGACAACTAGGCAAGTAGATGTGTTGTATCACCATATGTAACTTTAGTTTCTTGTGATGTTTATACTTGTATCCGTCATGCATCTACGTGAAGTCCTTTCACAATTCATTTGTATCACATTTGATGCATAAAAATTGAATCTTTCTAAAATTAAGTTCATCACTAAATATGTAGTTCATAATTTTGTATTAACCACCTATTTGTAGAGGTAGAGTACCAGAGGACATAAGCAAATGGAACATAATTGAAATCCTGGCCTTCAATTAGAGTATGCTGAGACCAAAGACCAGCAATGAACCTTTACAATGTGTAGTACAATAGTAGTTCCAAGGACCTGAAATTGCTTTTCGTTCATACCACCTAATTTTTTTTTCCCACCCTTATGTTTTACATCTTCCTCATAGAATTGATGCTCAGTTCTTAGTTTGTATAGTGGTTGATGGAATACCTACGTCTTTGCTAACAATTAAATTGTACAACACAGTAATAGTCTTATATAGACGGTAAGGAGATCTCGCACCGAGAACACATTTATTTAATGCTACATTTTCCTGGGAGAATTTTTTTTAATGCCAGGAAAGACTGGCCTCATTACTAGCCATATATTGAAGCGTTTATGGACATATTAAGACTTCACCACACATGTTATGCCTATTAAGTTTGTCCTGGAGTTGGCTTTACAACTTCATATCAATTCTAGTTGAGTTTTCTTAATTCAATACACTGTCAAGTGGCTTTGTGTTATCTGTTTGATACACCGTCAAGTCGCTTTGTATCATTGATTTGGTTTCTTTTATGTGCTTATGTTAGCTGGAGTTTCTGCTGCTAATTTCACAGCTTTAAAATCATCAACGACAAAGTAAATGAACTTAAAGATGAAGAAAGAGAGAAAGAAAGGGGCAATAAAGGACTTCATGTTTCTTAATGACTTTTTTGTATTGATGTTGTGACTGGTGAGACATACAACCTTTGCTTCTTGTTGCTGGTTTCTGATTTTGCCACGTAATCAAGAAAATTACAATATAACTTGACAACTTGACATCCACGCCATCAATAGTTATAAGATCTACTGGTTATAGGTCAAAATGGGTAGGAAGTAGGAACAATAGAATGTATGTTACACTACTTGCAGAAAAAAAACATTGTACACTAAATAGGAACTAAAGCAAACTTCGTTACATTTGGATGCATTTTGGCCAATTGATAACGTAGTAATTTCTTTGTCATAGTTTTAGAAGCTGTGTTGATTTAAGCTATTTGTTTATAGATCTCAGCTGGTTGAACTGTTACTAAAAGAAGGAGAATGTATGGAAAATACCTAGCAGTAGCCCTCCAAGGAAATAGCTCTCATTTTCATGTATTTATTTGTCCCATTACTAAAATGTAGATGGTTTGTTCATAGTTTTTCTTATTGATACAGAATGCTAGTTCTGAAAAGGGGGGTGAGGCAAATCTGACCCTTGGTGGCATAGACCTCAACAGTTCAGGCAGGTTAGCCTGCTTTCTAAAAGTCCCATCCTCCATTACATTAGTTGTCTTTGCATAGTTTCTATCCTGATATTTGTTTTTTCTCTGCCTAGTAGTGATCTCTTTCTATGAATTTCAGTGTGGTTGTGAAAGCAGATAAGAAACTCTTGACGGTGCTTTTCCCTGATGGTCGCGATGGGCGATCATTTACTCTTAAGGTGCTTTTCCTCTATATTTACCACACTACCCAATATTTCAATCTCTTGGCCCTACAAATAAAGTAGGATTCTGTTATCATAGAACTGATAGTTCTGAAGTTAGTCAGATTTAATACAGAGCCATACTATTGATATCAGCTCTCTCACATGGACAAGTTAATTATTTTAGATGTGTGTAGCTGCAGAAGTTCCACAACATACTATTGATATCAGCTCTCTCACATGGACAAGTTAATTATTTTAGATGTGTGTAGCTGCAGAAGTTCCACAACATACTATTGATATCAGCTCTCTCACATGGACAAGTTAATTATTTTAGATGTGTGTAGCTGCAGAAGTTCCACAACATGATTCTCTGTGGTGGTCCATCACTTTACTTGTGATGGTTGCCATGTTATCTTGGTTTTAGATTTTAACTTTTGATTGTGTTTTTTCTATTCTTAACTTAAGAAATTAGCAAATCCGATGCATAAATCTGTTAGAATAAGTAATATTAGTAGGTCTTCTTTTCTGGTACAGTTTGGATACTTTCCTCGTGAAGAGGTAAGCAAAGATGCTCACTTTGAAAGAATTGTTTGGTACTTCTATTTTTTTTTCTAATACACACATCACCAAATTAACAATGTAGATCACCAGAAGCCTTTACCTCTCGAATGCCTCTTTATTAGAATCTGAAAATATAGAAGCAGAAATTACTCAAGAGTCAAGATATAGTCTGCAGGTGATTATGAGATGAATATGGAACTCACCATATTGTGTCACATTTTATTCTGTTAAAGCGGTCAGAGTACAAAATAGCCGTCAACACTGATATTTGAAATAGCGGTTATCGCGGTGGTATAGCGGTCCAAAAGTAGTGGTTCATATAATATTTCTTAGAATTATATAATATATATATATGTAAACATACATAACCATATTATATACATTAATTAAAAATATAGTTTCAACATCAAAACATCAACTAAAACAAGTTTCACAAAACAAAATAGGAAAAGTGTTCATAAACGATGATAGAAAACTCGAACAATGTCGAAGAAGGTTGACTGTTGACGATGATAGAAAGAAATTGAAAACCTAAGATTCTAAGAATTTCTAAACTGGATGTTGGATGATATTCGTTGATTGTTGATGGACTAAAATAAAATAAGGGCCCAAATCAAAATAAAAGCCCAAGTCATAATAAAAGGCCAACAAAAGATAAAAATGTAAGCATTATCCAAAAGAGGCCCAACTGAGAATATCGGTATTGAGGGACCGCTATTTACCTCAAATATCGGTAAAAAAACAGTAAATTGCGCCGCTATTATCGAAACCGCAATTTCCCCCGCAATTTTACCACCGTTATTTTGCTTATGACCGATAACCCTATTGCACCGCTATTGCGCATCAATTAACAACTTAGGTCACATTATGTCATCTAAGATTTATGTAATCAGAGAGAACTCTCTATTATATGATTAATCAGTAAAATTCAAATTTACAAGAGAGAGACACTATATATAGACATAATTACACGGGAAACCCTAACACTAAAGCCCATCGGGCTTGGACACATTACCATAAACAGGTTACTTAATTAACACTCCCCCTCAATCAAGCTGGAGCATATATATTGATCATGCCCAGCTTGTTACAAAAAGATGTGATTCGGTTCCYTGGTAATGCTTTGGTGAAGACGTCGGCTAATTGATTGCTAGTTCTGACATGAGAGGTTGAAATAGATCCATCTTCAAGCTTTTCCCGAGTGAAATGACAATCTATTTTAATATGCTTAGTTCTATCGTGAAATACAAGATTGCTTGCAATATGGATAGCTGCCTCATTGTCACACCATAAATTCATTGGTTTAGATTGATTAAATCCAATCTCTCCCAATAGATTACACAGCCATATCAACTCACAAGTAGTTTGAGCCATTRCACGGTATTCAGATTCAGCGCTTGATCTTGATACAACATTCTGCTTCTTGCTTTTCCAAGATACCAGATTCCCTCCTACAAAGACACAGTCGCCTGTTGTTGATCGTCTGGTTGTAGGGTCTCCATCATAGTCTGCATCAGTAAACCCTTCTATGACATAATGACCATGGTTTTGGTACTTGATGCCATAACCAGGAGCTCCCTTCATATATTTCAAAAGATGGCAGACTGCATCCCAATGTGTAGATTGACTCAATACACTTACCGGAAAGGCAATATCGAGACGTGTGATTGTCAGATAATTCAGCCGTCCCACAATTCTCCTGTACTTCTCTGGGTTCTCAAGAGGATCCCCATCATCAGACTTCAGCTTTACATTCGAAACCATAGGAGCTTCACATGGTTTCGTGTCGATCATGCCAGAATCATGTAGTATGTCAAGGCAGTATATTCGTTGAGATAGGCAAATTCCTTTGTGATTCCGAGATACCTTAATACCCAAGAAATATTTCAGTGGACCAAGGTCCTTACTTGAGATGCGAGGAATCTTTCAACTTCTTAATTCCATTCTCATCACTGCCCGTAATCACAATATCATCGACATAAACCACTAGCAGGATACATCCAGAATCAGATGAAGTAAAGAACACTGAGTAGTCATATGAGCTTCTTCGTAACCCAAATGTAGTTACCACAGAACTGAACCGACCGAACCGTGCACGAGGTGATTGCTTTAGGCCGTATAACGACTTCCGTAATTTACAGACCTTCCCAGACTCCCCCTGAGCAACAAACCCGGGGGGTTGCTCCATGTAGACTWMCTYTAGCAGATCGCCATGTAAGAAGGCGTTTTTCACATCTAATTGGTGAATAGGCCAATTATAGATAGCAGCTAGAGAGATGAAAAGCCGAATAGACGCCATCTTTGCAACAGAAGAAAAAGTCTCAGAATAATCCACTCCATAAGTTTGGGCATACCCCTTTGCAACCAAACGAGCTTTTAACCGTGCTATCGAGCCATTAGGATTAACTTTCACAGTAAACACCCACTTACAGCCAATTGCTCTTTTGCCAGCA
>NC_037533.1:564813-589977 GCF_001531365.2 Cynara cardunculus var. scolymus
GGCACGTTCTCATGGAAGGTAACATCCCGAGATACAATATAGCGGTTAAGATTGGGAGAGAAGCACCTGTAACCCTTTTGGAGACGAGAGTACCCAAGGAACACGCATTTCAGAGATTTGGGATCAAGCTTGGTGATAGTGGGACGTGTGTCACGAACAAAGCATGTAACAACGAAGATCTTTGGCTCAATAGGGAATAATCGTTGTCCTGGGAACAAAACAGAGAATGGAGTTTCTCCATTCAGGACAACAGACAGCATTCTATTGATAAGAAAACAGGCTGTTGATACCGCATCGGCCCAAAAAGACTTAGGGACATACATCTGAAATAGAAGTGCTCAGGCAACTCATGAAGGATACCATTTTGCAACATATAGGATTGAATTTGTTGGGATACATACTCTTTTGCATTGTCACTTCGTAAGGTTTTAATAGATGTTTGAAACTGAGTTTGGATTTCAGAATGAAAGGAACGTAAATGATTAAACACTTCTGAACGGTTTTTCATGAAGTATAACCAAGTAGTTTGAGAATAATCATCTACAAACGTAACAAAATACTTAAAACCAAACTTAGACGTTACAGGACATGGGCCCCAGACATCAAAATGTACTAATTGAAATGGGGACGCAGCCCGCTTATTGACTCTAGACTTAAGTGAACACGTTGATGTTTGGCAAACTGACATGACTCACATTATAAATACTGTAAATGGGAAAATTCAGGACACAACTTCTTGAGACTCTGTAAGGAAGGATGACCTAGTCGACAATGAACTTCAAAAGGAGATGATGAACTGGAACTTGCCAAGGAATATGATTTGGGTGGTTCAAATATGTATAGGCCATCCGACTCCCGTCCTCTACCAATAATCCTCTTCGTCTGCAAATCCTGAAAGACACAATGATCAGGAAAGAATGAGATACTACAATTCAAAGTGCGAGTAATTTTGCTCACAGACAGTAAGTTAATAGAAAATTTTGGTAGGCTCAGGACTGAGGATAACGAGACAAATGGGGACAATTTAACAGTGCCAGACCCAATTATTTGGGAGACAGATCCATCMRCTAYTGTGACTTGAGCTGAGGATGCATGTTTATTGAAATTTAGGAGAAGGTGGGAATTACCAGTCATATGGTCTGAGGCACCTGAATCAATGACCCATTTGGAGGAGGATGWTACAAAGCATTTGCCAGAGTTACCTGTCTCAGCAAACATAGCAGTGGAAGCAGTTGGGTGCTCATTTACCAAATGAGGTTCCTCTTTGTGTCTCATAGCTGTGTCATCTGATGTAGTTGCAGCATGTGCTAAGGAGAGTCTCTGATTTCTAACCTGCCGTTTCTTGCAATTAAACTTAGTATGACCAAGTTCATGACAGTAGTGGCACTCTACGTCTGAGTTAAAATCAGTTGGTCGATCATTGTGGCCTCCTCTAGTGCTACCCCTTCCACGATAGCCACCTCGAAAACCGCCATGGTATCCACCTCGGCTAAGTAAAGCCGAATTATGATCAGATGGTGGAGTAGGCTGAAAATCTTCATGCCGAAGAACTCGAGCAAGAGTCTCTTGAAGAGAAGGTATCACAGATTCATTTAAGAACTGAGATCTGATGGAATCATACTATGTACGTAAGCCAGTCAGGAAGCTTATGACAGCAATCTGTTCCCTTTGAGTCTGCATAGTTTTCACATCAGTACTCAATGGGAGAAGAGAGTTCATTTCCTCATATATCTTCTTGAATTCCATGGCATAGGTGGTAAGTGATCGGTTCTGTTGTTCCCCACAATGGAATGACTTACATACGCTGTAAATCCTTGAAATATTACTTTGTCCGGAGTACAGGAAGTCAAGATATTCTATTAGCTCTTTCACATATTCACAGTGACTGATTAAAGTTGAAACGGAGGGCTCAATAGAATTTATAATTTGCAAGAACATACGGGCATCTTGTTGTAACCAAAGGTCACGATTACCCGTAGTGGGAGGGTCAGATTCCAGATGGGAAGCCATTCCCATACTTCGAACATACAAACGAATCGTTTTGATCCATTCGAAGTAATTGTTACCATTAAGCTTGTTTTCAGTAACTTTACTACTGGCTGAAATTATGTCAGGAACACGAGTACTACCGGAGGCTTTATCATCAGTGTTCGTCATATTAATCAAATCAGAAACGAACACCCAAGGGACAGATTATCAAAGGAAACCAGACTAAACAGATGGCAATTAACAGAGTTTGACCAAACAGATGAGATCAGATCTGTTGCGACTAGATAACAGCAAAATTAGACCAGAAAGATGCCGGAAAACAAACCAGATGGGGATTCCGACCAGAACCCTAAAAGTCGAAGGTCGTCGGAGGCCGGAAAAGGGCTCACGCGCCGGCGCGTGGAGGCGTGACGGCGGCGGACTAGGGTTCCGACGACGGCGGGGGTTCCGGCGTGAACAGTAACTCTGATGTGAACAGTATCTCTAATGTGAACAGTAACAGCGATAAACAGGCTCTGATACCATGTAATCAGAGAGAACTCTCTATTATATGATTAATCAATAAAATTCAAATTTACAAGAGGAGAGACACTATATATAGACATAATTACACGGGAAACCCTAACCCTAAAACCCATCGGGCTTGGACGCATTACCATAAACAGGTTACTTAATTAACAATTTACAAGTCCAAAAGCTGACAAACAATGGTAAGATATATAGCTACCGATTGGATGATTAGTACATCATCTCATTCCTTTCGTCAAGGCAACAAAAACATTTGAGTATCCACTTTCTTCCATTTATGGCCTATCTTCAGTTGTGACTTTCTCTGGAAAGCTTGAACTAGGGCAATGTGTTGAACAAGTGGTGAACTTTCTTTAGGCTTCGCATCTTGTTTCCTCTTTTAAACTCCTAGAATATGCTATTATTATTCTCTTGAGGCAGAACTGGTACATATTTAGATTAAGAGGGATAGAAATGGATGGATGTGAGGACTCTGGATGAGGAAGTATAGACTCAGGTGGAGTAACAGTAAGAGGACTCGGTTAATGAGTCAAGTTATGTTTCGTAGAGGTTTCAAGGCTGAGGTTCATGTTCACTCTCCCCTGACCAGAAGACTTGGAGAAGTAGGTATACTCTCAAGAAGTTGTAACATCCATAGTGATGTAGAATAGGTTAGTGGAGTGGAAGGAGAATAACATTTAAAACCATTTTAGATTTGAAGATTAGCCTATGTTCACTCTTCCTTGACCATAAGACTTGGAGAAGTAGGCATACTCTCAACAAATTGTAAGTTCAACCACTCTATTTTGTTGTGTTGTGTCACAAAGATAGTTGTTGAGACTATCAGTAAAGTACCCATTGGCATTGTCGGATTTGAGTACCTATACTTTAGAGAGGAATTGCGTTTGGGTCACGAGATGAAATCTATGAAATATTTGTCCAACCTCCTATTTTTCTTTTATAAGGAATACCCAAGTAACCTGAGTATAATCATCCACATATGTTATAAGCCACCGTGTGCCAGAAATATCTTTTAATTCATGAGGGACTCCCACATTACTGTGAATTAAAGAGAATGGTGTCGAAGGTTTATAAAGTATAGAAGAAAAAATAGATCAAGTATGTCTTGCCACTTGACATATTTCACAAGGAAAAGAGTCTGGAATTTTTCTAAGGAATAGCTTTGGTGATAGTTAATATATATATTCTGAATATGATTATGTGATGAGCATTCGAAAAATATGGAACACACCATATTTGTGTCACATTATGCCATCTGAGATTTACATGTCTATTGGTTACATAAATTAATGATATTTAGACAGTGAGAAGTTGAACAAATATAGTAGTATTTAGGTAAATGTCTTGTATTATGTTTTTTTCAGTTTTGAGGGATGAAGGGAAGTCGTTATTTCTAGAGTGACAATCACCTTCATCGTAGTACTTCCATCATCAAGTGTAACCTTTATTTTGCTTTAAAGGACATGGCTTACTGTTGCTCACTGGCTGTTAATATGATAGGCTGAAACGTCAGAGGATTTATTTGAGTGGAAGGCTGCATTGGAGGAAGCTTTGGCAAATGCACCTAGTGCAGGCACAGGGATGGGACAAACTGGGATATCGAAAAATGAGAAGAGTGAGAA
Organism: Cynara cardunculus var. scolymus; assembly: GCF_001531365.2. Lineage (NCBI taxonomy): Eukaryota > Viridiplantae > Streptophyta > Magnoliopsida > Asterales > Asteraceae > Cynara > Cynara cardunculus. Next base: position 568,953 of record NC_037533.1, read on the forward strand.
TCCTGATGGTTCTCATGAACAGCGTAAGTATCTCCTTATCTTGGTTATATGTCAAAGTAAAATGTCAAGTGTTTTATGTGTGTCAATTTACTCGAGACAACTGAAGATTAAATCATAAAAGAAGACAATATTGTTCTATGCTGAAACAAGCAGCAACAAGATCTTCTGTCAGGATGTTGAACTTATAATTTATTCTTTTGGTTTGTGTATGTATGTTATTTTACAAACATATGTATATATATTTTACTTATTTGTTTTCTTCAAACAGCAAAAGACCGTTCGCCACCAAAATCTCTTGTCCTTGGTCGACCAGTATTATTTGCATTGGAAGATATAGATGGGACTCCATCTTTCTTGGAGAAAGCCCTTAGATATGTAGAAGAGCATGGTAAGATTATGGCACTTCTTTCTTTAACAAGTTTGTTCCCCAAATAAGTTTTCCTAAGATCTAAAATTTTCCATGTTGCTGGGAAAGCAATACAAAAGTGGATTGTAGTTCAAGTGTTCTTATATTGGACATTTTATGCGATGAATATGAAATGATTTTGAATTATTATTGTACATTTTATGCTAAATATGACACAAATATTTTGAATTATTATTGTATGTTAGTATGACCTATTGTTAGAAGATGATATCAATCGAGGCTTAGCAATGAAAAAGACAACAAATAGAAGAATGTATGCCTCCTAGCACCCATTGGCTCATATAAGTAAAGAAGAGATGTACGGTTGTTGTTAAGTGAAAAATTAAGGAGAGAGAAAGTATATAACTTTTATTACTTTAACATGAAAAACCCCATTATGTATACAATAGTCCCAAGTTATCTTCTATCTACTACCTTTGTGGGACTTCTTTTTCTACACTCACCATTCCCATCCTGGATGCAAAATTGTGAAGCAGTGAACTACTTATCCTCTTGGTGAGTATGTGTTATGCCCTTAGTAGTGTGGTAGTCAAATCAACAGGTCCACATAGGTTGCTGTGGTTGGGTGTAGTCACTAGAGGGTCAATCAAGTTTAATATGGTGGGCTATGATAGGATTGTACAAGTGCTTACTGATGTGGTACAAGTAGATAAAGCAGGGTAGTGAGCTGGTTAATAGCATCTAGTATAAACAAGGGAGGGGTCCTGGGAATATGTGGGGATCGATCGATTATGTGTGTTTGTCGTGAGCGAAAGCTCATCGTTTTGTGTGTTTGTGTGCTCAAAAGCTCCTGGGAGAGAACTTGGCCTCTCGAAAGCCGAGAACACTTTTGTAATCCCCCAATTTCGTCTATAACCATTTGAATCTTTCGATTCTAATAGAAATTTAGCATTTGATCAACACAAATGCATAAAATGAATTGTGCATTATGCATAAAATGACTGATCATATTTACTGCGTATGCAAAATCTATCCCAGTGTGAGAGATAAATGATCCTCTCTACCAATTGATGATACATTCAAACTTGAGGTTTAGTTCTATTAGAGTAACTACTAGTTTACATGTGTCAAAATAACGCCAACAACAGTGAAGGAAAGGACGAAAATTAAGGTTGACAACAAACAAAAGTAAGAGAAGAGCCTAATGTCACAGAATTGCCTTCGCAAGCTCACGTGCAGCCTTAGTGCTCAGACTAGTCAGCCATGCTACAAGAATACCAAATAAGATGAGCAAACACGAATGCTAAGATGATTAAGAGAAATCTTCTCTTCTATTAGTCAACTTCTCTACAATTGAGTGAAACTTTTTAGAGAACACGTAGATATTTACAAGGAAACTTCTAGTTAAATAATCCTTTGAAACGTATGGATCCTTCTAGAGTATGCTTTGACCCTCTTGATCCTTGCTTGGCTCCTCTTGAATCTTCTCCAAGGTTCTTCCATTTTCTTGATTGATTCAGAATGTTCTAGATTTCCAGAGAACCTCCTAGCAGGCCGTGACACAAGGCTATGATAACACAGTGTCACTCCCCTGGGGAAGGTTGTCTAAGAGGCCGGATTATTCTAGAACTTTCAAGATCATGGTGGGATCTTGAAGAGATATCAAGAAGATCCAAGCACATTCTAGAAGACTCCTCAGTCCTCACCCTTTCTAGGGTTTATGTCTCTAGATCCTTTTATGTAAATACCTAGGTAGAACCTTCTAGACCTCTATATCGCCTATAAATAGATGGTAGTCCCTTATTTGTAAAGCACCTAGAGAAATAAGAGTAATAGATGTAAGGGTTCAAACCTTGCCAAACAAACGATCTCGTAGGTCCTAAAATACCGAAATCCAAATGCAAATAAACCACAAACAACAAATGCGGAATATCTAGGGTATAGCAACAAGTAAATGGCTATCCAAGCATAATATACCAACCACAAGGTAATTCCAAGCCAATATAACCTTAAGCATTGAAATGTAGTAAAGCAAGTAACAAGACACGATATTTAACTCGGTTCCAACTATCGTAAGTGGGGTACATCCACCAGGAGAGAGAGATCACTTGTATTTGTGTACCATAGGGAGTTACAAAGCAATTTACAATGAAGTTTGATCACTAAAACTAGTAGAAAAGCCAAATGGAGTAAGCTCTGCTCTATTTTCTCTAGCTAGGAAGAATACAAAGAATTCTTCTGTTAGTAATCAATGTGAAGAGTCTGTAAATGTGCCAATGTCAATGAATGTATACTGATCTTTTATCATGAGATTCTTGTGCCTGTTACAAGCATATTCAAATCTGTTATATCCTACACGCTAAGATTTAATCTTTCTGTAATTTCTGAACTGTCTATCAACTATCATTTTGTGTTTTGGCATGGCTATTGTTTGCGATGTGTTTTCTATTTGATGTATCATTTCCTTTTGTTAGATGGTTTTCAAAGTAAATTTTGTAATAAATTCACTTGGTAATGAGAACACTCACGTACTTTCTTCTGGTGGTAATAGTTTTAGTATGGATATCTTTAGCTGCCATCGAACTTACCACCAAACTCACCATTAAAAGAGCATGTTATTTAATGCTTTTTTCTCTCCTCATAATCACATGCCCTTTTTAATTAAAGAAAAAAATGGTGAGTTTGGAGGCAAGTCTTGTCGTCTCCAGAGATTTACTCTTGTTATACTTATGTACTTGAACTTTTATTTTTGTGGCTGATCAAATGAAAGTAATGTTCCAGGAATTAAAGTAGAAGGAATCTTGCGGCAGGCTGCAGATGTAGAACTTGTCGAGCGCCGCATTCGAGAATATGAACAGGGTGGGTAACTTGGACCACTTGCAATGGCTAACAGAAATGAATGCCAACCCTTTATATCTACTTAACTAAATGTTTGTCCCAAATGATCATCTAAAGTGGTGACTTTATCTATGAAATGCAACTACATACGATTTAAGTGCAATTACAAGAGTCTTTTATGGGTTTAGGATATGGAAACGACATATGAATTGTTCTCTTCTGATTGCAAATGAAGAACACATATATTTAGATCTTCATCTAAGCAAACATACACTTGAACGTAGATAAAGTATACTTAATTAATGGAAAATCTGAGGTGAAGATTGCATTAGAGAATAGGAAAATAGAGAAGGATGGACCAAATGGAACGGTAGGGAGGTCTGAAAGTGTCTACTACACGTGGATGTTTCTTTGTCAGCTACGAACAGTCCATCTCTTAATATTCTGATATGAGATATTTAATTTCAGAGAAAATATGTTGTTATTCTCATTGAAAAGCAATAGGGGTATTTATACAGCTTAGAGACCTAACTAGAATCCCATAATTTAAGGGATTTGATAACATACAAGGAAACTTACCAAACTATACAAATATCTACCAAATCTATTACAAAAGGAAAAATAATCCCAAGAAATCAGGGATTATATTCATTGTATCAATTCCACACTTCCCTTCAAGTTGGTGCATATATATCATACATGCCCAACTTGTCTATAAGACGATCGAATGCCGGTCTAAATAGTCCTTTGGTTAAGATATCTGCTGCTTGCTTTTTGGAAGGGATGAATGCTATGCAGATAGTCCCATTGTCCAACTTTTCCCTTATGAAATGTCGGTCCACTTCAATGTGTTTTGTCCTGTCATGTTGGACTGGATTTTGCGAGATGCTAATGGCTGCTTTATTATCACAAAACAATTTCATAGGTAGCTCAACCTTTAAACGTAAGTCAGCAAAGACCCTTTTGATCCAGATTATTTCACATATGCCATCTGCCATTGATTTGAATTCAGCTTCTGCACTGCTTTTGGATACAACACTTTGTTTCTTGCTTCTCCACATGACAAGATTTCCTTAAGTACAATATCCCGATGTAGATCTTCTACTCATGTTTGGGTCTGCCCAACTTGCATCAGTGAAGGCTCCAATGGTTCGGTTGTCTTTTTTTTAAAGAGTAGTCCTTTGCCTGGACAACTCTTTAAATATCTAAGAATTATGTGGACAGCTTCTTCATGTTCTTCATAAGGACAATGCATAAATTGGCTCACCATGCTAACTGCAAAAGCAATGTCAGGCCGTGTATGTGATAAGTAAATCAACCTTCTAACCAACCGTTGATATTGATGAATATCAACCTGCTTCCCATTAGTAATGCCATCCAACCTTTTGTTGGGGTCAATTGGAGTATCTATCGGTCGGCATGCACTCATTCCAGTATCTTGTAAAAGATCCAGAACATATCTCCTTTGTGATAATACAATGCCTTTACTTGACCTTGCAACTTCCATACCTAAAAGGTATTTCATTTCTCCAAGGTCCTTTACTTCAAACTCTTTAGCAAGTTGATCCTTCATTCTTTCCATCTCCTCATGATCGTTCCTAGTGACGAGTATGTCATCTACATAAACTATTAAGGTTGTAATTTTACCTTTTGAGGAAAATCGAGTGAATAGAGTATGATCAGATTGAGCGTGTTTGTATCCGTGACTTTTGACTACTTAAGTGAAACGTGCAAACCATTCCCTTGGGGATTGCTTGAGCCCATTCAAAGCTTTCTCTAATTTGCACACTTTTGTGCCAAAGTTACTTTCAGACCCAGGTGGTGGCAACATATAAACTTCTTCTAGTTTGCCATTCAAGAAGACATTTTTCACATCAAATTGCCTAATTGGCTAATCAAGATTTGCTGCTATTGAAAGTATAATCCTTATGGTATTTAACTTTGCAACTGGAGCAAATGTTTCTGTATAATCAATGTCATAGGTTTGTGTGAAACCCGTGGCTTGTAGTCTTGCTTTATATCTTTCAAGGGCTCCATCAACATTAAATTTTAGAGTAAATACCACTTATAACCAACTGTGGGAGTACCTTTCGGAAGATCTTCAACACGCCACGTCTGATTCTTCTCAAAAGCACTCAATTCCTCTAGAACAAGCTTTTTCCACTCTGGACTTTTAAGGGCTTCCTGTATAGTGTTAGAACTTTGGACACATTTGAAGTGAAAACAGAGTATTTTGGTGAGAGTTTTGAGCAAGACATGTAATTGGACATAGGATATTTAACACATGTACGCTTTTCTTTTCTCAAGGCTATTGGAACATTCAGGTCGCATGACTTACCAATAGATGGTTCCTTCCTCGGTTCGGAATCAGGAGCCGAGATTGTGTTGAACTCTTTGTTTGGAGGGAATCTTCGCTCATACACTTTTCCGAACTGTTTTTTTTCTTTCTCACTACAATCCTCTTGAGTAACTTGTTGAGGTTCAAATGGTACTTCAGTTTCTTCAGGAGGAATATATGTTCACTTTCTCGATCTAGTGGTGGTTCTATTGGAACATCTACATTTTCCTCGTGTTCAAAGATTGGACAATCTTTGGGATTTGAGTCAAATGCAGATGGCTTCTATGTAGTTGGAAATACTAGATCCAAAAATTTTAAGTCTTCTTTTTTATTCTCCCCCTGAAGACGAGATTTAAAGAAAGGAATATTTTAAAAAAACTTAACATCCATGGTAGCAAACATTTTTCCCGTGTTTGGATGAAAACATTTAAATCCCTTTTTATGTGGTGCGATTTCTATAAAAACACATTTGAGTGCTTTGTGGTCTATTTTGCCAAGGTTGATATTGGTGTTCTTAATAAACACAGTACAACCAAAAACTTTTAAAGGCATGGAACAAAATAATCGTGACTTTGGAAAAGAACTTTCTAAAACAGATATGGGTGTTTGAAACTTTAAAGCTTTAGCCGGCATTCGGTTCATTAAATATGTAGCATGCAAAAGAGCATCTCCCCATAAATATTTTGGTATTTTAGTTGAAAATAGTAAAGCCCGGGTGATTTCAAGCAGATGCCTGTTTTTTCTTTCGGCTATGCCATTTTGTGGTGGAGTATCTACGCATGAGCTTTGTTGAACTATGCCTTGAGCATCTAAAAAATTCCCTAGAGTTTTAGTAAAATATTCCCTACCATTGTGACAAAATTTGAATCTTAGTGCCAAACTGAGTTAGAATCATGTTATAGAATTTTTTGAAAACATGTTCAACTTCTGATTTTTCTTTAAGCAAATAGACCCAACAAACCCTTGTATGATCATCTATGAAGGTAATAAACCATCTATTCCCATGACATGTAGTGACCTTAGAAGGACCTCATATGTCACTATGTATCAAAGCAAAAGGCATAGATGGTTTATATGGTTATGGATGATACTTACTTTTGTGTAGTTTTGCTAACGCACAAATCTCACGTTGAAAGGATGAGGGATTTTTATTACCAAATAACATAGGAAACAAATGTTTTAAATAAAAGAAACTTGGATGTCCGAGCCTGAGTGCCATAATAAATCTCATTATTACTCAAATCAGATCCGGTGAAGAAGCAAGAAGTCTTCTTATTAGAGTGGATTCCCTCATCTAGTATGTAGAATCCACCACATTCATCAGCACGTCCAATCATCCTCCCCGAGTCCAGGTCCTAAAAAATGCAAATGGAAGGAAAGAACAAAGCACGACAATTGAGGTCAGCAGTGAGTTTATGAACAGAGATGAGTTTACAAGAGAGTTTTGGTAGGACATTAGAAAAGAATGAAGTCCGATGATATCTTTATATCACCAACTCCTGCTATTGTAGAAAAAGTGCCATCAGCAATTCGCACTTTTCTATTTCCAGCACAAGGCTTATAAGAATTGAAGAGATTCGAACAAGAAGTCATGTGATCAGATGCCCCTGGATCCAGGCTGATGTATTTTGTAAGCACATATGAGAAGATGAATAGTTAGACGAAGGGGTGTTTTGCCCAGATTGCACATAGGCACAAGATGGATTAGCAGAAGAGGACATAGATATGGTTTTAAGTAATTTTAGGAGCTGCTCCATTTGATCCTTTGTGAATTGAGATTGTCTTGGTTGGATTTGAGTGTCTTGAGTCGTTTTAACTTTGGTGTGCAGGGCTCTTTCAGACTTACTCTTCCGGCCGATAGGCTTGCCATGAAGCTTCCAACACTTGTCCCGACTCCCGAGTGTGCCAAAACCTCTTACAATGGTCACAATAAGGTTTCTTTTTTTTTTATCACCCCCTTGTTCTATGCCATGGACAAGTAGGGCTGTTGTGTCCGCAACATTAGTAGGTTGGATCCCATTCGTCATTACTTTTCTTCGACTTTCTTCAAGTCTTACTTTTGAAAGAACTTCTCGGATGGATGGAAGAGGCTTTCGACCAAGAATTCTTCCCTTGACTTCATCGAGACTTGGGTGAACACCAGCGCCACCAGGAACATGAACACATGGTCATTCTCCTCTTTTTTCTTTTGCCGAGTACAATCTGCAGAACTCTCCCGCACATCATCATGGCATTGATCCAATTCTTGCCATAATGCTACCACTCATTATAGTAAGAGGTAACATCACAGTTATCTTGTTTGGCTTGCCACATATGTGTTTTAATTTCAAAGATCTGGGAAGAATTCTCCAAGTCTAAATATGTCGCTCGAGCAGAGTCCCACACTTCGTTTTCATGAACATATGTGGCTTAGCAATGGACATGTCCATTGAATTGAGTAGCCACGCAGTTACTAAAGAATTCTCAGAACACCATTTACGGTATCCTGGATCAGATGAGACCGGTTTTGAAGTTTCACCGGTCAGGAAGCCCAACTTACCTCGACCATCAATGGCGAGTTTCACAGATTGTGACCATTCGAGATAGTTTTTCCCACTCAAACAATGCATAGTGATTTGCATCGGTGATTGAGAGTAGTCAACTACTGGTGCTGATCGATCGGTAGATGTGACAGTGGAGTTTGATTCGGACTGCGGCATGTTGAATATCGGTTACTGGTTCTGATTATTAACAGCAAATAAGAAGTTGTTATAGCATATACCTTTGTAGCTCTGATACCATGTAAATTTAGAGAAAACATGTTATTCTCATTGAAAAGCGATAGGGGTATTTATACAGCTTAGAGGCCTAACTAGAATCCCATAATTTAAGGGATTTGATAACATACAAGGAAACTTACCAAACTATACAAATATCTACCAAATTTGTTACAAGTTTTGTAAAAATAATCCCAAGAAATCAGGGATTATATTCATTGTATCAATTCCACAGATAGCATGGTAAAACTTTGGGATCTAGTAGACACATTGTCCAAGAATCAAATTTGAATCACCTATAAAACTTTCAATATTGAGATGCATGTTACTTTTATGTTGCCTGAGAACCAAGAAAAAGAAAAGATTCATTCTGCGGTAACGACACATTAAATTTGAACATTGGATAAGTTGATTCGCATAAATATTTAAAACTGTATGCTACTAGTTGTCTAATCTATTTGGCTTGAACTGTTGATGACAATATATAATAATGCGAGCATTATTATGGTGAATAGTTATTATAATCTCGGAAGCCTAGATCTTTTTTACAAGTTCATATTATGGGACGATTTCTATGATTTGGTACAGGAAAAACTGAGTTCACTGCGGAGGAAGATGGACATGTTATAGGAGACTGTATCAAGGTACAAAAACAAAAAGAAATGTCCTCTAGGCTCAACATAAATTTTAGTTCTTCCTTTTAGTCTATGATTTTGTTCTTCTGTTGATTTTTCGGTGTTGTTTCTTTACAATACTGTTTCAGTATGTTCTGCGGGAGTTACCATCATCTCCAGTTCCAGCATCTTGCTGCAAAGCTTTGCTACAAGCATTTCGTAAGTTTGTTGCGGTGTTTCTACAAACCAAATGCACTATGATATCGCTCTCTGAAATCTATGACAAGTGCATGTGATTAGTCATTGGAATTTACTGAAGCAACATAGCATGGTCATCCTATGCAAGAGCCCTATAAAATTGTAGCACATCCATAAGAAAATCGAGCTAGTAACAAAAAATAAAAGTAACATTACTGTTATTATCTCAAACCTTGTGATATATAGAAACTAAAACTATACCCACACATATTGCATCCTCATGAACCAGTTACTCTTGATAGTAACGTTTGGCAAAGTGCACCAACAAAGCCCGACTGTTTTTCAGTCATACTCTTTTCTTGTTTGTGTGCATGTCCTTGTAGTTAGAATAAGGTATGCACATCTTGATCCTCGAAGTTGAGCGATAATCTTTTTGAGCCTGGATGATTATCTTATTCTGTTGCTAGCTTCATATCTGTTTTGTTTGTTCCCGTTTCTGTTCTTATTTGTTCTTGATTTATGCGTCTACTCCCTTGCTGAGTGGACTTTGTTCGTATCAATTGTTTCCCGGCTGAACATCCACTTGTTCAGTAATCAAATCATGCATTATGATCTTGAAGCAGCATTCAGTAATTTGACATTCATGAATGACTTGAGATTTGATAGGATAATCTCAGCAAGATCTGTCTAGAGCAGAATCTACACTTATCACAAGACATAATTAATTAGTTGTCTGGCTGTTCAATAAGTCTCTCGGGATAGAAGGTTTAGTAGAGTGGCAGTATATTCATTAGTTCTCTGTTCTAAACCTGTAACATAGAAAGAAAACCATTACAATTTAGGTAGTCAGAGAATTATATACGTAAGCATATCTCTGTGAAAACTTACCTGTACTGGTCCTAAGTATCTTAGTTGTTCCTCGTCGAAGGTAAACATATTCTTCTAGAATAAACCAAAAAGAATCTCATCTCTTGTCCATAAGAGTTGAATATATCTTTTCTTTGCGATAATTTTTATTTCGGCACCATTCTACACTTTATTATTATCTAACTCGTATTATTTTATTTTGAATGGAACAATAGTATAGTACTATTTTGCAGGATCTTTTTATGCCTTCATCAGTGCTGGTTTTTTTAGAAAAAACTTGAACTATATAGTCTCCTGATACTTTGTCTTTGTTGCATTTGTTTATACCTTTCTTACAACACCAGACTCCCACATGTCTAGACTCGCACATGTAAAGTTCTCCCCATGTATTTGAAACTAGGTTATCTAGGGGTATTTTTATATTTTTATCTTCTTGATCCTTGTGATATCAGAGTGCTTAATAACATTGTCAACAGTTTTCAATGGTCTTTGATTTGTATTTTAGCTTGTTCTGTGTTATTCTATTTTAGCATATAACAATGAACAACTTATGATTAGGAACTGATCGATCCACAAGAGTCTCTTGTATGCGTGCAGCTATATGCGACACCTTTCCTGAACCAAATCGCCGTCTATTGCAAAGGTAGTTGATAACATGACTAGGATCATATGGTCCGTGTCAGTTCTTTTCTTCTGCTCACTGATCCAATCTTGCTTTTTGGGTTATCTTGTTTTCTGCCATCAAGTTTCTTTAATATATATGGTACCTTCACTTGGTTCATTTGCTCCTGATGCATACAGAATTTTGATGACGATGCAAGCTGTTGCTGAGAACAAGGATGTGAACCGAATGAGTGTTCCTGCTGTTGCTGCTTGTATGTCACCGCTACTTCTTCGGCCCCTTTTGGCTGGTGAAGTTGAGCTTGAGAATGAGTTTAATATTGGTGATGGATCTGCTCAACTTATGCAAGCAGCCGCAGCAGCAAACCATGCCCAAGCGATCATTATCACCCTGCTAGAGGAATATGATAATATCTTTGGGGTAGGCTCTAGAGTTTTCTTACTTTCATCATTTTTTATTTAAACTTTAATGCCTTTATATCTATTCATCATATCTATGCATATAAGTAGGTCAGATTTTTGGGGTCTTTTCTCTTTCAACAAGTTTCAAGCTTGCTTTTCTCACAGTATTTTGGGCTGGGATATGAATGATAAGTCTTGAAGCACATATTTATCACTTGTTATAATATCAACATCCATCTCATTAGTTGTAGCATATATGGTAAGTCTGGAAGTTATATTATATATAGATCAAACATTTTAAAAAATGAAAATATATTCATTAACTTGACACAATAAGACTTGACATTTGCTAAACTATAAATTCAAATTCTATACTGACTAGTAAAATGTGAATGTTGCAGTCTCTAATACACCTTAATGCTAATAGGCAACATTCTCATGTATTTTTGACTGACTCTACTAATTAGATAGGTTCTGAGTTTAGGTATGCAATTAGGTTCATAGACATTAAGAAGCTCTCATCAGATATGATAAAATTTTAATTAATTACTTGTGGGGCCATATAGATTTGTCTTGCTGATGTAACGATGTCTGTAAATTCATGTCCTGTTATGAGCCAAATGTGTCCATGATGATAATGTTGTTAATACCAACTATGGAAGTGAATAACAAGCAAAATGTTGTAGGAACATTAATGTAATGATACCAAGTCCCAACAATTATTTTTCATCATCAGGAAAATTTTGATTGTGCAAAGCCCTTATTCTATATATTTGCTACTTCATCGAATCCTCTTTTCTGCATGCAGACGTTTCTTTGCTCCTCAAGAGCTAATGGGAATAGTAATAGGAGGGTTTGTCACACCTTTTTCTTTAGTAAACAGTCTATTTTTCTCTAGTAAACAGTCTATTTTTCTCCTCTTATCAACTTACCATTGGCAGGCTTACATGAAACAAAATGAACTACTCCGAAGTGTATACTGATAATGGTCTCGTTATATTCATCCTCTTATTGACTTATTATTGGCATTTTTCTATGAAACAAACTTAACTTTTTACATATATATAGTGGTGTTTTGAAATTTAAAAAGCCTGGAAATACAATAATTCATTCCTCTTGTTCACATAATACAACATGGTATTTCATCTTACATCAGCTTTAGCATAATCTTCTCTTCATGATTTTGGAATCAACTGAACAATTCTTCAGGAAGGGGACATGTTATCTGATCTATACTCTGACTCTGACGAGAGTGGAACTGAGAGTGAAGAGCTTAGTGATGATGCCTATGATGATGACGACTATGATGATGGTGATTATACATCTGAGGGTTCTTGTGCGGATGAAGATGCATCTAGCACCTATAGCGAGTCTGGAGATGATGGAAACAACAATCAACGTAACAGCAAGGTTGTATCATGCAGTTGTTAATCTGGGAGTTGGTAACTCCCTCCATCCCAAAATAAGTGTCCACAATGAAAATCCGGAGAGTCTTAGGAGTGTGTAACTATTACAACTTTAAATAACTAAATGACAGTTACCTTAATGATAGAGAGAGTAATTACTATCTCCATCTCATAATTAAGGGTAGAATTTGAAAGCAGGCACTTACTTTTGAGAGTGGACACTTATTTTAGGACAAACTAAAATAGAAATGTGGACACTTATTTTGGAATGGAGGTAGTATATGAGTATCATTAATTTGTTTCTATCGTATACATTCTCTAAGCAATCACATCAAAATGGTGCTCTGTTGGGTCAAGATAAATAGGTGCTGCTTTCTTTCTCCTCCCATACCCATGCACCTTTTTTGACTTCTGAGCAGTCTTTCATTTATTATGACTTCAGTGGTGGTCTATATGCTCTGCTGTAGACCTTGCTTCGGTCATTCATTATTTCATCTCTCTGTATTACCTTGGAAAAACATCTCATAACTCATGGTAGCACAAATGGTTACGCTCAATATTAGGCAGCAGAAAAAATGCTCATAATTTACATCTGGGAGAAATTATAGTTCTTTCTTAGGAATGACAACCAGTGTGTCGTCATCTTGATTTTAGTTGCTGGTTTTGGGTTACAACAAATAAGAATCCTAGTAGCTATCTTGTTATCACCTTGCTATTTCATTGAACCTCTCTCTCTCTCTCTCTCCCTCTCTTTCTATTCTTCCTTGGTTTTCCACAATATTTCCTCAAGTACAGTAATGCTTGTGTGCAGTTACGTGCAGCACCTGTACTTCCAATAGCTTAGGTTATTACTTTGTAAGTTTTGCTTCTGTATTATGTTCATAATTCTATTTTCCTTGAGTGCAGGCAAAGAAGAAAACGTCCATTGAAAACGTCGATGTAATAGCCGAAGAAAGGTAAGTGATGATCCATTGACCTGCATGAGTGATTAAAACATGAGTACTTTGTCCACATATGCACCATTCGTTAAATATTGACACTTTAATCTTCTTGGCAATTGGATAAAGGTATTAAAGTTAGTTGGTTGACCATGTGAATGCCAGTCATTTAAATTATGTAAATTGTTTATGAAACTGAAAGTATTCTCTTGTAAGCAACAAAATTAGAGAGGTTTACTGTTTAGTACTATATTTATTTTCTGTAGATGCGTTTAAGAAATTTCAAATAATATGATTGTTTTTAAGGTATGAAGATGAATTTTCTTAAGAGATATACCATGAATTAATGGGAGTTACCGAGGATATATTTAAAACTGAAAATGAGTTGTCTAAATCAGGTAATTGATAGAATGATATGGATAAAGGAAAGAGGATTTTTGCTTCTGGTACTCAGAGACGGCAGCAAGACCCACTACACATTGTATGTATTAATTTCAGGCCAAGAAGAGAGAATGAACATAAGATCATTGTAGCGGGATTCAGATGTTATTTTCACAAAGGAGATAAGAGCATCTCCTACAGTTTATTAACAATTTCTCCAAAATGGAGAAAAAAGGAGTCAAAATCTCCAAAAGAGTTTATCAAACTCAACTGAGTCTCCATATTGGAGGTTTCAACATTAATTATATTACTATAATATTCAATAATGTAACAGAAGTTCTTTGTTTCTCTTTTCCATTTATTTCATTGGTTGGTTGGAGGTGTTTACATTGGGAATAACAAAAAATCGAGTTTGTGGAGAAATTTCCAAATTTGGAGAAAATTGCATGCTCTCTCCGACTTTCTCCATTTTGGAGAAGCTGTTGGAGCAAAAAAACTCCAAGAAACTCCAAAAACCTTATATTTCTTCATTTTGGAGGAACTGTTGGAGATTCTCTTAACACATTAAAATATCTAGAAGAAGGTTGGGTGGCACCACTCGGGAAGAAAGTATGCACAATAACTTGTGATGATCTGGTCTTCTTCAGTGTAGACCTTTTAGCAATCCAATGAATATGGGTGACTTGTATCATGAAGAAGGTACCAGAAGGTAGTGGTAGGTTGAGATTTAGGGAAAAAAATAAGTAGTGAAAGGGACTTAAAATAATGAAATGTAGTCAAGGACTTTACTTTGGAAGGAAGATGGTAAAGGAGTGCAATCTCTATGGATGAATTCATTAAGAATGGTCTATCTTTTTTTTTTTTGCCGTAGGTATCATTCTTAGCCTACCTAGCCATATTGGGATAGAGGCATCTTTTTTACGTTGTGATGAAAGAAAACTCACAATTTTGTGCTCTTTCTCTAAACCTGTTCATCTATGATTATGTTAAGGAAAATGTATCGGTTTGAGTTATCCTGAAAATATGGAAAGGGGAGTTAGCTATATGCCGATTCGAAATGGTATCATCCCTGAATTTTGATATCTGGGAACATTCTTAAGGTTATAAGAGACTTTTATTATGAAAACTTTGTAGGAGCCTTATACAGACAATTTACAACTATAACTTAACCATGGAGATTTTAGGTAAATTTTTGCAAAGTTTTCTGATTACTTTTTTTTCTCTTATTTTGGTTAGTTCATCTTTGTTCATTACTTTTCAGACGAAATACTTATCTGTTAATGAAGAAGAACCTGTTAAAGACAGATAGTATCCCTCATGATTAGTTTATATAGTAGTTTGTATGTGTCATGCAAACATTTCATTAATGTTGCATTTTGTGAATCTTGATTGTTTGCATCTTTCGGTAAAAACCAGTTCAGATTGTATTCTCTTATCAAGTCGTTAACTATTGATTTTATTTCAATGTTGTTAGAGATGAAATCTTTAGGCTTGAGGCCCTTAAAGCTGATTTGGTAAAGAAAATCGAAGCAGAGGTAGTAAAGTCATGTCCTTTATCATATCTTCAGCAAAGTCTAAATTGTTTGTGGATGCTAATTCCACGAATATGAACTTGTTCTTACTATAGGCAAGACACAATTCAATTCTGAAAGAGGAACTTTTGAGCAAAAAGGATGCTTTGGGGGACCGACATCTAGCTCTTGAGAAGGAGGTAAGGTCTGCATACATCTTATCCCCAGATCCTACCTCTGCATGGGATTTACTGGGTCTGTTTTGGTTTGGTCTGCATGGGATTGTGGATGATCTTTTTCCAACTAATCCTGGGGCCCTGCAGAAAACAGTCAGGAAAAATCGTCAGTGGCCTTAAGGAGACTTGAAATGACGACTTATGGGGAGGAGCCCCAGGCCTAGCCTTTGTTTTTCACTTGAGGTGGTCGTCAATGTTACTGTGGATGAATTTGAATGTGTCTGCAGGTGGCAGCTTTAAAGGAACAGTTGCAGAGGGAGAGAGAGTTGAGGAAAATACTCGAGGCTGGACTCACAATGTCAAAGAAAATATTACCCTTACCTGGCTCCATTGATGAAAAGGTATCTTACTATATTTTCTTGATGCTCTCTTGTTTATGAGTATTGGTATATGTAAATTATTAACTTCTAGATGCTTTAAAGACCAAAGCAGATCTCGAGGATATTGCCCAAGCTGAGGCTGAAGTCATCAGTTTACAACAAAAACTTGATGATCTTGAAATACATCTAAGTCAACATGATCAAGGAAAAGTGTAAGCTTCCTTTCTCCCTCTTCAACCCTTTTCTCTGACTACACATTCTGGTGTTAATTGGCGTCAACTGTGAACCCATATAGACATGTTACTTGCAGCATGGTTGGCATATTTTTCTTTTGTATGCATATTTTTCGTTTGTTGACAAACATACGTCATATTCTTATGTATTTTTTTGGAAATTTCTCCTGCCGACTGCTGATGAATGTTCTTTTACCTATGAATGAAGATTTAACAAATCTCTCTTTTTGACCATTATCTCTTCTTGCATATTTTACTACATATTCTTCTCCTGTTCTTTGGGTGCAGAAAAGATAAAGAGAAGGATCGTAAGAGTAAGGTATAATACTATACATGTGATTTATTCGTTTTTACTATTTCCCTTGTTCTCTATTATCCATTTTGTTGGTTTCATCAAAGTTCCAAACAAATAGGATCCACAATCACATCTTCATTTCACCTCACACCATATACGACTTAAGAAAATGTGGAAAATAGTGATTAAGGATGTCATTCTTGCACAAACCCACGATGGCCGTTGAATAAGCCCTGGGGCTGACTACACTTTTCGGTCTAAAGATATGATATTTATGAGTTTTTTCAGATTTTCAGTAAATTTGAAATAGACGACGTAAAAAAAAAAACTCTAGAATAAGCTAATGTTCTACCATGGCTAGATGATTTCAATTGACCCGCATGAGAATTTTTGTTGCTTGTTAAAGGATAAAAACTCAGGCAAGGAACAACATGACAAACATCCTTTCCACTCTTTTTCTAGTAAGTTGCCTCCAAACCAGCAACCTGATTCAACACGCAAAGGGGAACCGAGTATGAGCAAGTCTTCTTCAAGCACTGTCAAAAGATCTAACTCAAGGGGTGAGGTACACATATACTTGCTATTTTCGATTTTCTTTAATACTGTCTCTGTCCCAAAATAATTGTCCACATTTCTATTTTAGTTTGTTCCAAAATAAGTTTTCACTTTCATAAGTGTCTGCTTCCCAATTCTACCCTTTAATTATGAGGTGGAGAAATTCATCACTCCCCTATTTATAAGAGTAAAATTGTCTTTTACTCAATTAAAAAGTGTAATAATTACACATTTCCAGAACTTTGTGTCTTTTTCATTGTGGATATTTTTTTGGGACGAAGTGGTTCATTCCATGGTTATCTAGGTTTCATGGTAAGCATATGATGCCAAAGATTGTGCGCCATTCCACGTCCCATGGAATCCGTTAAAATGTAAACCCTCAAAACAAAATAACCAACACAAAATAACGAGAATATACCCTCAGGGCTTAATGAATAAATTGAGAATTCCCCCATGATCTCCGATATGTCTCAACATTGTAAGCAAGTTTGTGGGTGAGCATGAATTAGAGCAGCCACAATTGAGCTTTTTGGCCATGTAAACTTGTGAAAAAGCTCCCAACAAAAAACCTGGTTGCAAGATCTCAAAAAGCTTGTTTTTTGCTTGTTCGTCTCACTTTTTCTTTTTGAAAAAGCTCCAATGAAAAAGTCCAACCATTGTGGATGCTCTTATAGTTGTAATAGTTACTCTTAAATGCAAGGATCAAGACCGTAATGATCATCCCCGTTAAGTTTCGGTTACCTTGTAAATTCCTTCCAACTATAGGGACTAGTATTCCCATGTCGGGAAATAAACTTACATCATCAAACCAAACTCATAACTGATTGTTTTTTAATATGATGGGGGTGTAAACGAATAAGATATAGTCATACATATGGCTTCCGCTATCGTATGCATTTAAATGTTATTGGTCTGATATTTGATGAAATTAGATGAATAATATGTTTATATGATGTGACCAAAATGCGAATGTTTTTCTCAACCATAATGTTATTTGATAAATGTTAGTTATTTTCCCATACATTTATGGATCCATATATAAATTTGTCTATAGCAGATACTTGAGAATATTCACATATGAATCTAGACATACATGTTTCATTTGGAACCCAAATGATTCACAACATTCATGATCTAACTTTCTATCCATCTATGTGGTTTGCAGGCAGCTAATACAAGCTCAGCACTGTCAAAAATAACAAACAGGCTCAACTTCCTGAAAGAACGACGCAACCAAATAACAAATGAGCTGGACACCGTAGATAAAGAACCGAATAAAGGTCAATCATCAACACTTGATGAATCTGACGACCAATCATCCGTAGACAACACTTAATCCCACCATATAGCATCACTTAATAAACCAGTTAATCAATCACTCCACAGATAATAAAGCGTCGAGTTTAGAACAAGATCAAAATCCAAGAAAAGATGATAAGAAACACCCGACGGTTTCCACCAAGAACATAACTCCAAAACATAACTGTTTTGCTATATATAGTTCAGATGACTTTATAATACCTGGAGTACTTGTGGGGCTAAATTGTGGCTTTTAAAGTCGACTTGGTATTGAACCCATGATCAAACCCATGGCTGCAACTTGCAGCCTCAAAGAAAATCCAAAATCTGGAGATGGTTGATGCAAGTTTCTAATTTACGGTCGAAGTTTTGGTTTAGGGATGAGATTGTAGGGATTCTTGTAATTATTAGTGTGGTTTCTTTGTAAGTGCAACACTAAATTGTCATTCTGTTTTTGGCTATGGCTTTGTTGTTTCAATCCTGGTGTAGTTCTGGTTTTGTACCAACCTCTTGCTTTACCAAACTACTTAGAATTCAGTTCTCTTATTGGGTGTGCGTAGCAAGTACCGAAAACCTTACCCAGTAAAATAGCATAGCAAGGGCCTAAAATCTTACCAGGTAAATAAAAGCTAGCAAGCACATACCAAAAAAAATACGCTTACCAGCAAAAAAGTTGGCCAAGAATGTTACCTGATAAGGTAAGTTAGGGTGGTGACTCTTAGTAGTCAATGTTTACATAGTAACCATTTGGTAAATGACCCTTTAATTTGTTGCTTGTTTTTTTACTAGTAGTTGTCCGTTCTTGTCTTTTCGTTCACACTTTTTTCACAATTGTTCTACTCTTAACATTTCTGAAAATCAAGGGTTCAAACCTCAACAAAGGTGAAAAGTATTTGCAAGCATTTGTCTGTGTATAAAAAAAAACAGTTAGCTCTATCATTTCTTTTACATAACGAACCATTCGATATGCTTATTAATATGGTAATAGATACAAAGTGTGAAGAGTAAGTTACATTTTTGTCCCTGTTGTTCTATGAAAGTTACAGATCAAGTCCCTCAAATGAAGTAATTAATATATGTTATTCATAAGTCCTTGTGTTTGATTTTGTAGCAAAAATAATGCTAAAAATAAAATATTTATTTCATTATTATTAAACCATTTTTGAAATACATGTTCTTGACTTTATAAAATATTTGCAATAAATATTTATCCTATTTTGATTACATTGAAGATATATCGTGGGTGTTTTTACATTGAACACAATGTATCGTGTTTTTCATTCTCCATCACGATAAACGACGCCCACAAAATTCCCTCTCCTATGATTTCCGTCACCACCCCGTCATAACCCCCCCCCCCCCCGGGGGCATATGGAGGCACGGGCCATCAGTTTGTTGCTCCTTTGTAGTGTAAAGTTTTTTAGGGTCCTGAAAGGTTTTACCATATTATTTTGTTGTGTGAATTTATATATTCCTTGAAACTACAATAATAACACAAGTTTCTCTTGGTAGAGTTGGTTTGTATGGTATTTTCTCCCCTTAGGCGTATATTCGAATCTCATTTGTATCATTTTCGTAGTTTTTAATTTTTAATTACAGGTTTATTATGTTTCTAAAAGAATTTTGGAATAAAAAACTCGAATATAGGACCTCAGATACAAAAAGCAAAGAACTAACAAACATATCAGTGATGATTTTGTGAAAAATGTTCAAAGTTTCGTTTTTTACACTACAAAACAAAGAGACTTCATCGACGGAATTTGTTGCCTGTAATTACCAATGGATTTGTGATGGATCATCGGCGGTTTGACTACCATCGATGAATTACCGGCATATTTTTCCGTCTGTGACTGAAAATCCCCCAGTAATCACAATCACCGACCACACTTTCGTTGGCAATGAGTGACTGAAAATCCGCCAGTAATCGCAATCACCGGTCACACTTTCGTTGGCAATGAGATTCGTTGGTAATCCAACCCTGATGGCTTTTCCAACAGATTGCCAATAGATTTTTCCACCGGTGAAGCCTTTTTGTTTTGTAATGTTATAATCAAATGGTGCCATCACTTTGAAACAATTTATAGGTCTACCTCTGCTCCCCGTCCCTTTTTTCTCCTCCCTGGAATGCAAACAAAACTTTTTTTAGCCCTAATCACAAAATCGTTCAAAATGAACCAAAATCCCAACTTAAAATCGTCATTCGTTCATCCGATCAACACATATTCATGTCACATTCCACTAAAGATGCATGAATTTGCGTTTGTCGTTGTTTGCGTTTGCTGGTCAGAGAAGAGGCGGAGGGCTGGGGTGCAAGAGAGATGAGGTAGTTTATCGTTTCTAGTATTGTGGGGTTTTCTGTTTCTTGTTTTATTGAAGGTACAAATAGGTGCTAAAAAAATTAAGCTAATGAGTGTGTCAGTGTGGTGTCAGGTCACAGAGGATAAGGATGAACGGTTGCGTTTGGTACACTGGACATGACAGAAAGAAAAAATAATTGTTGTTCCACGTTTGGCGTGGTTTTTATGTGGAACAAACAGGACAGTGTTCCACCGTCACCCCATGGAACAAGGTGGAATAAGGGGAAACAAGCGTATATTTTACCAATATACTTCCAAAATAAAACCTAATTCTTTTCAAAAACATTAAATATGTCTTCATCTTTGCATTTTATTCGTTTTTTAAATTTTATTTATTGTATTTTATCATATTTAGACTTTCGCTTTATTGTTCTCAACATATTATTTTTATATGTTTTCTATATTTTGGTGTAATTCATGTAATCTGTTAAATATTAATAATAATAAAATAATATAAAAAAGGTATAAAATAAATTTTGAAAGTTATATAAAT
>NC_037533.1:590862-612175 GCF_001531365.2 Cynara cardunculus var. scolymus
AATGAACTCCAATCATTTCTATAAATATCTCAATTAATTGGGTTGCAAAGGTTGTACAAATGCACAAGGTTGTAAAAGAAATATACCCTATATATATATATATATATATATATATATATATAGGGTTGGGTTCACGTGAGACCAAGGGTTTTTCTTGAGACCCGTAAGACCAATTTATGTTCATTGATCAACATTATAAACTTATGATCTAATGGTCTAAAGTTGCAAAGTGGCAATTTTGTAATTATTGAGAAGTCTCATGGCATTTATAAATGTTCAGATCTGACGATTGTAAATCTAATCCAAGGGTTGAGAATTAGTCTTACGGGTCTTACGAAAAACCATTGGTCTCACATGATCCCAAGTATATATATATATATATATATATTATTTCATATTTATTTCAACTAAAACGGTAGTTCATATTTCTTATTTCCTAACTAGGTTTATAATCTAAATTGTTTTTTTTTTATGTTAATGTAATATTTTGGATGTCAAATCAAAATACAATTACTTGATAAGTTTTGTATATTACTCGACATGATTTTATATTACTCAATATCTTTTGGTACACGTGACTTTAAGTTTATTTGGATTTAATTGAATACTTTTTGTTTTAGGTTATTAGTTCTTATATGATGTTGTGGTGTTTTTTTGTATTAAATTAAATTCATTTTGGTTTTAGGTTTATTGAAAATATTTGAGATTTAAACATGTATAGTCTCTCATATATTTAATTCAAAATAACTTATATAAACCGGAAAAAAAATCATCGTTTCCCTGTTGGGCATGGGGAGGGGAATGGGGACGGGGATAGAGATAAGTAGTCGGGGACAGGGATTGAGGTCCCCGCCGCATCCCCGATTTAGAGTTAGAAATTATGTGTATATTCATAATAATTGATCTACAGAAATCTATAGTTTATTCAGACTTAGAAATTATGTAGATACAAACAATCAATGAAATCTGTAACTTTTACTTGAATTTGCATACTCTTGTAGAAACAGAGATAAGATTGAGGCATGCAAGTACGTAGTGTCCTGAAACATAAATACAAATCGACGTATGTCTAGAGGATATTACAATCCATTCAAATGATACTTAATCTAGTGAATTAAAACTTAGAGTTAACTGCGATTTTCGTCCATGTGGTTTGTTATTTATAATTATTTTCGTCATTGGTCTTTAAAATCTGCTTTTTTGATCCTTATGGTTACCATTTTGAAACTGTGATTAATTCTGTTAGATTTCGGACGTTAACTCAAGGGCATTTTAATCTTTTCAATTTTAATTTTTTTTATTAAACCATAATATTATTATATAATATATATATATATATATATATATATATATATTATGCGTATGTATCCTCAACCTAAAAAATTTCACCCAGGAATTGAACATCGCGTCTCCCTTCGGCACCGACCTTCTCCTGCTTTCTCTCCTCCATCTCTAATGAACACAATCACCACGTCCAACGGCCACCACCACCTACAACCGGGCCTGTCTCACTGGTTTCTTCCCATCGATCTCCTTATATCCCCTCTTCACTCTCAACAAGTCTTCTTCCCCGGCCCCACCACTGCTAGGGGTGAGCATAGGCTGGTACCCGTCTTTTTTTACAGGCACTGGAACCGGAACCGGTTAGAGCGGTTCTTCAATTTTTGGAACGGGAACCGGTTCCGGTTCCGGGTACCCGCTTCCTAAAATATTAAAATTTTGTTATTTATAAATAAAAAATAAAACATTGACAAAACACTAAATAAATAAGCAAGAATACAAATTATACAGAATAATGGTTACAAATATTGTTTAACGATTATAAACCATAATAGACTAATAGAAAATGTTCAAAGTTTAACAATTACATACTTTAATGGTAAATGTTCAAAGTTTAACGATTACATACTTTAATGGTAAATGTTCAAAGTTTAACGATTACATACTATAATGGTAATTGTTCAAAGTTTAACGATTACATACTATGAATCCAAGTGAACACACAATTTGAAAAAATACGAATCATTTTATATGAAGAATTTAGATGAAGAATGAAGATGACGACT
This sequence comes from Cynara cardunculus var. scolymus, assembly GCF_001531365.2. Taxonomy (NCBI): domain Eukaryota; kingdom Viridiplantae; phylum Streptophyta; class Magnoliopsida; order Asterales; family Asteraceae; genus Cynara; species Cynara cardunculus. Next base: position 592,929 of record NC_037533.1, read on the forward strand.
GATAACTCTCAATTTGTGAGAGTCATTTGTTGTTCAATACCCCTATTTTATTGTGTCTTTGGTACCCATTTTGCTCTTATCCTGTATTTTTGGTCCAAAATATGTTAAAAGGTGATGAAATGTCAAGAATTTAATTATTTTCTAAAAAACTTATTGTTGTTGGTAAACTGCCCACTTTCTACTCACATTCATCCTATGGCGTATTTTCATCAAGTCGGATTTGAACAAAATTCAAATATTGGTTCTCTTGGGTATTAATGGGATTTAATTCTGAGTTCAGATCCGAAAATCATGAGTTACTTGGAAGAATGGTTCTGGTTGAGTTATAAAATGCCAATAAAGTACTCCTATCATTATTTTAATGAAAAAGTCTTCCTTACATTTTCATTATTTTAATGGTTAGGTAGCTTTACCTTTTGCAACCTTTCAAGAAAAAATGACTAGTCCAGAAAAAGTAGACATGCGGTGATGGGAGGTCCTTACATTCTAGACGATGAAGGCTTTCTTCCTTTGGGCGAAGAGTTTGTCCGGTCCTCACTTTTTCCTATATATTGAAGTTTTTCTCTCATTTGGAAGACATCCACTCCATCAACAATTTAGCTAAGCAACCTTGGAACATTCTCTCAAGCTCTACAGTAGTAGAGCATGTTTAATTTCTGCTTGTAATTTTATTTTCGTACTTAGTCTTTAATTCTCGCCACTGTGTATTGTATGCCGTCTGTGGGCAACAGTTTAAGTAAAATTTCAGTTCAAGTATTTCTTATGTATTTTTCTTCTTCTGTTTCCTTTATGTTTTATAATTTTATTATGAGCTAAGCACTCCTTTGGGTATGGGTGTGAGTCAAACTTAAGAATTTAAAGGCGCACTTGGGTGTTGCCATTTTTTATTGATTCTTAAGCTTGATCATTCAAGTCAGGACTTAAGCTCAACGCAGATAAGCTGATGACTTTGAAGTGTTAATATTAGATCCTTGATCCAGAGATGGGCGGATCTGAAATACGGCTTAGATGATGCACAAAGATTTGAGAGAGTCTTTGATAATCACGCAGAGATGCGGGTTTTGCATGTTTTTAGCTAATGTTCAGATATTAGTCGAGTTTATACTACAATACGTTGTGAGTATAAATCTTCAGGCTAGTGGAACCAGATATCTTTTTATCTAGTAGCTAATTCGGCAAGTTTAAAGTTGATAAAACTGGACGCTTTGTGGGCACTTTGTGGGCACAGTATATAAGAATTCACTTTCGAGAGATAGGAGTTCTTATAGAAATCCCATGAGTTTCTGACCAAATTGTTCCTGCAATATTCTTAAGTAAAGCTTACACCCATATCCGTCTTTTAATATTAAAGGTTTATTTCGTATTTTAACGCTTTGCACCAATCAAAACTCAAATATTTTCTCAACCCGAAGCATGTTCAAGAAGTTCATGAAAGTCTCTGATTCTCAGTAAGTCCAGTCCCTGTGGAAACGATCTTGGTACTATACCACTTTATTACTTGAAGCGATCATAGTGTCGGCGTGCACTTGCACCGCCACTTTGGGGACTTTGTGCCCATTGTGTGCACAGTTACGATTTTAGCACATCAACGACGTGCTTTCAAGATGTAAACCTAATATAAATTTGGTATTAAAAAATAATAATTATTTTTTTATTGAAAAATACCAGGTACCCGGCGGGTAACGGTTCCGAAAAATTAAGAACCGGAACCACTCATATCGGTTCCTGTTCCGGAACCGGCGGTTCCAAGTCGTTTTCGTAGCCGGGTACCTGGTTCCGTTGCTCACCCTTAACCACTGCTTCGATCCCAAACCACACCACCCTAATCTCGATTATGTTTTTGGTTTCGACTATCTATTTGTTTCTGGCTATCTATGTCCAATCTTCCTATTTGATTTTGTTTTTGGCTTTGCACAGTGAAATGAAATCTTTCAAAAATTCTACCTGTATATGTTTTTCTTTTGAAGAGATTTATGTTACCACCAATGTGTTTTTGCACAGGTAACTTCATAAAAATCCAGTGTTTTCCAACTTCATTTCTTAGTCTTTTGGCTTCCTTACATTTCCACAACCACCCCATCCCAAACCACCATCCAGTGATTCATGTTGTTGTTCGGGTGAAATAGGAACACACATATTCAATTAATATTTTATATATTGAAACAAAAATCATATTGGATTTTGTTTGTTTTCTTTCTAGAAAAAAGGAGGAGTGGGAACATGATGGCCGACGCCGAATAGGTTTTGTTTTATCTTATTATAAATGCTTTAACTTTATAACACCAAAAGGAAAATAAAAAGGTTGAAAAGACCAATTTACCCTTAAATTAACAGCATTTTTCTAACAGAGTCAGTACTGGAGACGAAAAACGAAAGGAATTGCAAAACCACAAGGACAAAAAGGCAATTTTGTAAGGATCACGGACGAAAATCATAGTTTACTCTAAAATTTATGTTCTGGGTGATTGAATTCGTGGGAATAATAAAAAAACCAAATAAAAGTGAACCATTGTTTTGCCCATATACCAAATACCGTATACATTTTGTCTCCAACCGAAAGCACATGTCCAGATAGTTGTGTCACTGGAAAGCAACCCAAGTCGCATATAAAGTAGTGAGGCATTCCAGAGAGACACGTGAGCCTCTCTGCGATTGAGGTCACGTGGGAGGTCGTTTACGCATTTGTTGCTAGTACTAGAGAGTTACGCGACACATTACTGGTCGTATGTGTCTCTGTTTTTTCTGAACCCTAAGAGAAGATAGAAGATTTAGAGACCTTAAACTTGTTTTTGATGTTTCAGATAGCATACATGTAGATATTTCAACATTAAGGGGCCGTTTACCAAACACTTACCCGGTAAGTGCTTATCGATAAAATCTAACACTATTATTTACTTACCGGGTAAGATTTTAGTCCATCAAAACGACATCGTATGCAACAATTTACTCGGTAAGTGCTCACCATGGTAAAAGTCGTCGCCCTCACTTAACAGGTAAGACTCTTGGTCCTTTTCTCGCTCTTACCGAGTAAGATTCTTGGTCCTTGCCATATTCATCCGGTGAGGTAACATTACTTGGTAAACGCTTACCCGGGTAAACGTTTGGTAAACGTCCATTAACACTTACTAACCAATCCCGTTGTTGCACAAATAAAAAGCTTCAATGCCAAATGAATAAATTTAAAAGCCTAATTTTCTATATAGTCGTTTTTTTACTGTCATTTTCTAAAGAGCTGGATTTTTACACAAATAAATTTACGCAACTTACGTAATCCATTTTTTTCTTCTTGTTTTTACGCAAGTGGGCCGGATTTACTCAAATGGACCATTTTTTAATAGAAAATGTGGATTACGTTAGATCCATTTGCATAAAATCCCGCTATTTAGAAAATTACACTACAAAGGTATATAAAAGTGAATAGCGGTATGTGAGTCATTGACCTCTTAGGAGGTCAAGAGTTCAAACCTCACCGAATGTGAGGAGGGTATGTAAGTTTATTTATACGATTTTCCCATATATAAATATTATATACTTCTTAAAACTTTATATTTTGATTAAAAAAATCAATAAATGCATCAAAGAATATTTAGAGAATTTGTGCCACAAGCATTTATGGTTTATTAAACATTTTTATTTGGAAAATTAATTAAGATGGTTATTTTTAGACGTTGGTTTTATCTTTTAGCTATTTCTTTCTTAAAATCACCAAAATGTTATTAGATCGATAATTTACAGAAGGGTCAAAGTGTAAAAGAAAAGTTCTTATATCAGGTGCACAATTTACAGAGTGGTCAAAAAGTTTCTAAATCAGGTTTGCAAGGACACGAAACAAATCTGTAAATTAGTCCCAACATCTCCACAAGTTGCAGACTTATAACTTGCAAACCTATATCTATTTTACAAATTTGATCCCTTGAACTCTTTTTTTAACACTTTGACCCTTCCATAAATTACAGACTTGACATTTACTGACCTGACAATATTTTAGTGATTTTAGAAGAGAAATAGCTAAGAGATGAAACCACATACCAAAAATGACTATTTCATTTAATGATTATTTTACTCTAGTACTTGAAATAATTAAGTCCTTCGACAATTCATTGGAACAAATAAGTCCTCGAACATTCCAAAACATGTTAAATAACTTCTTCAACTTTCTAAAATCTTTTATATACATCAATATGACTTATACAACTAGTTAATATGATTTTTAATTTAAAAAATCACTGACAAAATATATTTTATTTTTAATTTACTTATTTATTTTTTATAATATATTTAAACAAAAAAATATAAAAACAACAAAAATACCAAGTAATTTAATAATATAATGATTATAATATATTTTTGTCACTACAACCATATATATAAATAACATTTTTCATCATTATCATGCATTTAATTTCATTTTAATATTACTTTTTGGAATTATATATTTTCCAAAAATCAAATTAAATGAAATTTCTATAAAATTAAAAATCCTTAAGAATCTTGCGAACTTGTTCAAGTGTCACAAAAAGCACCACCGTGAACGGCCCCTGCCGTGAGATCGTCGGTATGAAACCCTTATAAAGCGCCATCGGCCCCTCCGCCCTAACCGTTTTCACGGCACAATCCACCGCCCCTTTATACGGCGGCGCCACCCCTTCCTCCACCCTCATGTTCATTACCCGCGTCTTAATCACATCCACCGGATTCGATGCCACCGCCGCCACAAATCCCGCTGCAAAACTCGCCGTCACATGCGTTCCTAATCCGTCCGCCATTACTCCATTTTTCAAAATCGTCTCCTTGATCTGGTCATAGGACGCCAGCTGCGACGCCGTGACGATCATCGCACGATTAACCGTCAGCGATGATCCCCGCCAGAGGCTCGTAACTCCCTCCTGTTTCACCATCCTCGCGATGGCGTCGGCGACACCTTTGTAGTTGCGCCGTTGAGCCACCGGAAGCCTCCCGTCGGCTTGCATTCTAACCATTGCAACATCGGCGGGATTCCCAACGGCAGCGCCGATCCCACCGGCCAACAATCCGGCAGTGATTTTTCTAGTTAGAGAAAACTTACCTGTATTCCGATCTGTCCATTTCTCCCTAAAGATCTCATACAATCCCATTCTGGTGGTTGAATACAATGTCTGACGGAGAACCGTCGCCGAGATGCCGGAAAACAACGCGGCAACACCTTCCGTTTGAAAAATCTTCACACCCACAGAAACGGGTCCAGATCTAACCACCGCGGGAGGCGGCGGATGAGGCATCGCAACAGTGGTGGCGCCACCGCCATTATAAGCAAAAGCAGGGCGAAGAGCAGGGTTAGGGTTAGGGTTAGCAACAGGAGCCGATTCACCCTGTAATTGCATACGAACCTTAATGAGATCTAAAGGATGAGTAGAACAGCCTGCAACAATGGAAGCAATCCCACCTTCAACGAATCCTTTGGCACCCATTTCAACGAATCAAACAAAAATCCTAGCAAAACTAATAATCTAAAGGAAAGAACGAAGTTAGAAAACTAAGAAAACCAACTGGGTTTCAAATCACTGGAAACAAGGAGATGAGAATGAAGCTGAAAAGCTATGGAGGAAGAATGAGGAACAAAGGATCTGTGAGACATAAAAGTGGGAATGAAGAAGAATGTGGGGTTGCGGAGTGAGATTTATAGGAAGAAAGAGAATACGCGTTAATGGAGGTTGATAATTGGGGAACCCTAGTTTAGTTTCGTCTGGGACAGGTTGTTTCTAGGAGTAGGAGAGAAGAAATTTTCCATTGGAGTCGAATTTGACTTGGTTCTAACGCTATGCCTATACACGTAAAAAATACCTTCCAATTTGGTATTCACTTGCCAATTATATAACAGGGATAAATATAAGAGATTGGTACAATCCTTTATATTTATATAACCAATATAATTCAATCTCAAATGTTTATTTAATTTGATAAATATGTAATTTTATAGAAGTTTTGATTGTTTCATAATATAAAGTATTGATCATAATTAATGAACTTTATCCATCTTACATAAATAGAGGTTGGTTATTATACAACCCTTGTCATTTGTGCAACCAATACAACTCAATCTCAACCGTTCATTTCATTTGATTAATATGTGATTTTATAAAGGTTTTGATTATTTCCTAATATAAAGTATTAATCATAATTAATAAACTGTATTCATCTTCTATAAATATTTAAATCATAATAAATGAACTCTAATCATTTCCATAAATATTTCAATTTATTGGTTTTCATTGGTTGTACAAATGCGATAGGTTGTATTTGAAATAAATCCTACATAAATATTCAAATCATAATAAATAAACTCTAATTATTTCCATAAATATTTCAATTAACTGAGTTGCATTGGTTGTACAAATGGACATGGTTGCATTTGAAATATACCGTAAATGATAATTATGTACAAAAACCTAAGACTTAAATAATTATAAAAAGGGAACTGAAAAACTAAAACCTTATAAATGTAAATATTTACTCAAATTCCCATACATAAAGTCGAACATAAATTCCTTGGAAATTGAAGAAAGTAGTCGGTAATGATTTAAGAGATTTAATTCTGATTTTACCCTTTTGATATCATTTTTATAAGATCTATGTATTTTGTATCAATGGTTATTTTTTATTTAGTTTTTTTTTACTTTATATGAATTTAATTTGTTCTACAAGATTATTCAAAACACGAACACACACAAGTGTGTGTGTGTGTATACTCTGCCTTAGGACATGTCTTGAAAAACGTCGTGACCTCGTTGTAAATTGTAAGGCTTGAGGGTTGACCTTACCGCAACGTTACTCCTTACGTTATTTAGAACCTTGATATATAATGAGAAACTTTATAATGATATTAGTTGGTGGTGGTTGTGGTGGCGAGGGCAACATGGGTAATGGAAGGGGCGATAGAGATGGTGTAGCAGCAGTGGGCACTGTTCATGGTGGTAGAAACGATTGCAATGTCGGCAACGATAGTGGCACGACGGTGGCAACGGTGTGATGCTACAGTGTGTCGAGTGGTGCGACAATGGTTGTAGTTAAAAGGTGTGACAATCGTGATGGTGGTACGACAATGACACTGGGGGGACAACAGTGATGGTGGTGGTGACAGAGTTAGTGGTGGTGGTGGCAGCAATGGTGGAAGGTGGAACAACAACAACAAAGGTAGTAGTTGTGGATAGGTGGTGCAGTAAGTGGTGAACTAGCATTAGTGTTGGTTAAATTGGATTCAGATGTTACTTTTATCTTTTTAAAATCAAATCATCAAATCCTTGACATTGGCCAGGAAATGGATTTCAAATTCCTCGACTTATGTAAATGATTGATCAGATACCTTAACCGCTTTATTGAATTTGATGGAATCCAATCCATTCAATCCGTAAATCAAACGATGCCAAGGATTTTAGTCAAAGGAAATTTATTACTCTAACGTTATTGGGTTCCTTTGGATTCTGTAAACCTAACGTCCTTTAGTTTTCTTGAAGGTAATGATAAAGATCGTACCACAACTAATTAGAGTCGGTTGGTTAAAGAAGACATAAAGGTCAACAACTGAAGAAGCTAAAAGATATGAGGTTAAGCAGCTAACTAGAGCAACTATCTTACAAGTACTTGAGCAGTTGAAGAAAAAAGATCAACATCTGATATTGGTTTACCAATGTGATGATTGGCAGCAACCAACTAATAGAGATCTTAACAGATGAAGACTCATTTGGTTAACCACAAAGGTATGTTCATACGTGACTTACTGATTAACCGCATGGCTTATTCGTTTTACTACATGGGCCTAGCTTAATCCATTCAACCATACCCTTTTCCTAAAGTACGTGTTAGTGCCTTTTACCAGTTACCCTCCTCTTACTTCACTATAAAATAATCAATCTCCACCTTGGTCATCGACCTATCGCAAGTGAGCATTACAAGGATCGAAAGTCTTACCTGATAAGAGTCATAGTAACAACCAAGGTTCTTACCCGGTAAGTGAGTGAGGGAGAAGACGCTTACCCAGTTAACGCTGAAGAGACGTTTACTAACAATCAATTCTGATGACCGACAATGTTACCCGCAAAGATAAAAGATGGTGGTGACTCTTGTCAGTAAACACTTATCCAATAAGCATTTGGTAAATGACCCATTAATCACTAGTTGGTTTGAGTCGATATTCCACACAAAATTGATAATCAATGTGGTAAGTTCATCCCTACGCCTTCTATAATACTTGTGAACATTATTTAACCAACGTATATGTCCGAAACAGTAATCATGCATCCAAATTGCAAAATATGCAAAATTACGTCGTTTTGTATAGTTTTTACTTACAAATGCTTAACTCGTCGTGTTTTTTATTTTTCTCAATTTAATTTTCTTATTTCTTTCTGTTTTGTTGTTTTAATTTTGGTTAATATGGGTTTTCTCAAATCATATTTTTTATATAACGGTATTTTTATTAAAAATATATATTAAAATTTTGTATAAAATAGGTTTTCTATGAATTAAAGATCGGGTAGTTGAAGATATAATAGATATATGGTATAGTATAAAGAATTAATAAACACGTATGAGGTGTATATATCGATCCTAAACTTGCTTGATAGGAAATTAAACGTAATATCAATCAAATACCTAAAATACCCTTTTTCTGAAATCTCGTTATCTACATTTTCAAGGTCTTTAATTAACCACAAACATGCAATTTTCAACGCTTTTTAAATGCTCTTTTCTAAAGTTGACAAAACTAAAACATGAGGGGACCTGGTGGTATGCAGATGACTTGGCCCACGATCAAGGTCGCGAAAAAAGTCGTCTCTGATTTAGTATCATATATGATCAATTACAGTATCACATCAACAATACTCGTATCACATGCTATAATAAACGAGATGGGACTTAGGGGCTGTTTACCAAATTTTTTATTAAGTCCTGTATGGATAAATTTGTTTGTGCGGATAAATTTGTCTGTCTGGATAAATGAGTGTTGGTATTTACTTATTTTATCTGACTCAACAGTCTGAATAACATAAATGACCGATTTACCTCCCCAATATTAATTATTTGAACATCAAAACAAAAAAAAATCATAAAGAGGTCGAAGATGCGGTGTCTCATATGGGAAGGAGGTGGTGCTTTAAATAAAGGGTAGAGGTGTAATTTTTGTGGCTGAATAAGAACAACACACCATTTCTATCTGTGTGATTAAGTCATGTTCTGTGCGAATAAGCCGTAAGTAAACAACTCAAATGAGTGGTGCAAATAAGCCAGATAAACCTATAAGTCTAATTAAGCTGCAAGTAAACAACCCCTTAATGGTGTGTGAATGACTTAATGAGGTCATCATAAAGATCGTCTACATCTCTGTTTTAGTATCACATATGAATCATATGTAATGAATCATATGTAATGAATTATAAAATCATATGTGATTTGACAATAAATAAAAAAAAACATGTTTTCATGTGATTTGACAATAAATAAATAAAAACATGTTTTCATGTTTTTATAAAGTAAATGAAAATGAAAATTTAAATTTATAAAAAGGGTCAACTTAAAACAAAAGTCAACTTTGACTTTTCAAGGCGGTGGTTTGGATTAGATTGACATAAAGTGAAAATATTGAAGTGATATTATTTTACATATATGTCTAAGGGCCTGTTTACTTATGGCTTAATGAGTTTAGTGGATAAATTGGCTTATTCGCACAAACGCTCAAGGCTGTTTACTTTAAGCTTAATCGCTCAGAAATGGGCTTATTCGCCCAGATGAAAAAAGGCACTTGTCCAGATTAAGCCGGCCAAAAGACTTGCCCTACCCTTCTTCTCCATCGATCCTTGCCTGTGTTCACCACCAACCATCGATCTCCTCCTTGCCTGGGTTTCGATTTTGGGTATTAGGATTTCGATTTTGGGTATTAGGATTTCGATTTTGGGGTTTTCACGTCATTGCTTTTGGAGATTAGGATTTCGATTGGAGATGCAGGTTTTGGTTTTTGTTCTTGGTTTTTGATTTTGGTTTTGGTTTTTGTTCTTGGTTTTTGATTTTGGTTTTGGTTTTTGTTTTTGGTTTTTGATTTTGGTTTGTATGCCCTGTTTGCTTCCGATTTTGATGCTCAAATCGATTTTGCTGCTCGATTCTTAGGTTCTATTAGGCTCGATTTTGTTCATGGAATCGATTTTGCTGCTCGATTTTGCTGTTCGAAAACATGCTGCTCGATTTTGCTGCTCGATTTTGTTCATGGAATCGATTTTGCTGCTCGATTTTGCTGTTCGAAAACATGCTGCTCGATTTTGCTGCTCGATTTTGTTCATGGAATCGATTTTGCTGCTCGATTTTGCTTGCCTTGACTATTGTTTGATGCTTGTATGAAGATGAAACAGCAGCTTCACTAAAGATGCTTGTTTGATGCTTGTATAACTATTTTTGATGCTTGTATAAAGATGAAACAGCAGCTTCACTAAAGATGAAACAGCAGCTTCTCATTGATGCTTGTTTGATGCTATATTGTTTGCTGCTTGATGGTCTTGCTGGTCGATTTATTTTGGGTTTGTTTAACATGGGTTGTRTAACAGCCCATAGTTAATACTCAGGGGTATATTGGTCATTTYTRTTATTCAGACTGTTGATTCARATAGAAAAGTAAACAGCAACCTAAATTTATCCAGACAGCCAAATTTATCCAGACAGACAAATTTATCCATACAGGACTTAATAGAAAATTTGGTAAACAGCCCCTAACTCACAAAAATCATATCATAAATAATAAATAAATCATATTTAAAAAAATAAGAAGTCAGCTTTAAGGGCTCTTTGGCAATTACTAAATAATTTGATGCAGAATAATTAAGTGGTCAGAATGATTAAGAGGCTCTCATGACATAGTGCAAAATGAATTATAATTGTTTGGTAATTGTGTACAATAAAATTAGGGCTCTTAATGGTTAAAGGAGATCCATGATACAAAATCATTCAGAGGGTTTTAGAACCATTAAAAGACAGATTTTTTTTACCAAACAAGATTCGCCTCTTAACGATTCAGATGTTGCCTCTTAATGGAACTATTAAGAGGTAAACAAACAACCCCTTAGTGGTTCTACAAGTTATAATCATTTTAAAAATTAATAATATGTGAAATAATTGATATTTTGAGAAATTATAATATTTATAAACAGAAAATAAAATATATCGGATTATATTAAACAAAAGGAGTAAATAGGTGATTTTAATGTTCTTGACGTGTAGTCCAGATCTCGGGTTCGAGTTGGGTGCCGTTATGGAACCAGTTGGGATAAGAAGATGTTTGCTCAAAAGTTGTGGGTCTCAGGTTCGAGCCCAGGTTCCTCATGCGCCTTGCCGTCGGGTGAGTCTTAGATAGTCCACTCACACTGGATTCTTTGGGAGTTGAGTACCGTTATGGAACCAGTTGGGATTGTCAATACTCAAGCTATCTACCTGATTATTTAATCCTTAAATAATCAAAATCAATTTTATATGAATATGGAAATTAGATGATGAGTTTCAAAAAGTACATTTACACATCTCTTGAAGTTAGGAATAAGCGTCGATGACCAAAAACCGGTCTCGGACCGGCCCGGGACCAACCGTCCCGACTAATCTCATAACCGGTCCTGGTCCCGTTTGAAAAGGGGAAGACCGGTCAAGGCAATTCATAACCGGTTATAGAGTCCTAGTCCCAAGATAAAAAAAAAATATTTTTTTAATATTATATATTTTTAATACACTATAAAATTTGTAATTAGGTCACTCAAATACACTTTAAAAATGTGTTTTAATATAATTAAAATTAAATTATCTTATAAAAATACATTATAAAATTATTTGAAAATACATTTATTTATAAAATTATTTGAATTTCCAGGTCGGGCCGGGCCGGTCCATAACCGGCCCCCGTCCTACAAAACTGCCAGAAACCCCAACCGGTCCCCGTTTTCAGTCCCATAACCGGTCTTTACTGGTCCCGAACTGGGCCGATCCTTTGCCGGTCCCGGTTCCAGTTTTCCAGCGACCGCAGCTCGGGCCGATTTGACCATCACTAAGAATAAGTAAACAAGTTAACATTTAATCAATTTTATTACAACTTATTTTTCTTAGATACTCCAACCAGTTATTACAACTTTAAATCATGATAAATAATTTAAAAATAGATCCAAACCTCTTTATAAACAATACATCAGTATATAAAATACTTTTATAAACCATGCGCATAAACAAGGCAAAGGTCGTTTACCAAACGTTTATCCGGGTAAGCGCTTACTAAGTAACATTACCTCACCGGATGAATATAGTAAGGACCAAGAATCTTACCCGATAAGAGCGAGACAAGGATCAAAAGTCTTACCCGGTAAGTAAGAACGACGACTCTTACCACGGTAAGCGCTTACTAGGTAAAATTTTGTATACTATATCGTTTTGGTGGACTAAAATCTTACCCGGTAAGTACATAATAGTGTTAAACTTTACTGGTAAGTACTTACCGGATAAATGTTTGATAAACGGCCCCTAAGGGGCCGTTTACCAAATCCGTGTAAGCGTTTACCAAGTAACATTACTTTACCGGATGAATATGATAAGGATCAAAAATCTTACCTGGTAGAGCAAAACAAGGACCAAAAGTCTTATCCGGTAAGTGAGAACGACGACTCTTACCACGATAAGCACTTACCAGGTATATTGTTGCGTACGATGTCATTTTGGTGAACTAAAATCTTACCCGATAAGAAAAAATGATAGTGTAAAATTGTATCGATAAACACTTACTGAGCAAGTGTTTGATAAACGACCCCTAAATTCACATACATAGATATAAATAGATTTGTGTTGCATGGACAATGATTTATAGAAAACTGCAAATTGGCTTACCATATTAAGCTTGGTCTTATCCAGAGTTTCTTGTAATTATATGAATAAATAAATAACAAAAACTTTATAACATGGTTTTCAATATTATTTTATTGAAAAGTTTGGGCAAAATGGTCAATAACCATTGGAACTAATTTTTTAATTGGCATACTTGAATTTTCTTTTATCACAATTAATTAATTGGAAATTGTTATATTTTCCCTTATGATTATATGGTTTAGTTCATAATCAATTACTTGATTTCAAACTCCATCTTAATTCGAAATACATAGAAAGATCGGACTCCGATGATCGAATTAGACCGTTTAAATATTGGTCTTAGGATAGGTTAGCGACAACCAGTTCCTAGTTTTGTCAGTTCCCATTACAGATGTATAAAAACAGGTGCTTATAAACTAAAAAAACCAGTCACTGAAACAGTCATTCGTCTGAAGACTAGGATCAATTTAGGCCCAACGGTCATAGTGTCTTTCTGACTTTGCCTAATTTTAAAATTTAAAATTTAAAATTAGAAATCATTTTGCTGCTTCCATTGCATATGCTTCTGTTGCTTATGCAGAACCAATACAAATGTTCGAAACTTCCAGATATAGTAATCATCGTGAAGGGCTTTGATTGGGTCCAATTTGATCATTGGTTGGTCTTTTCCAGATTAATTCTTAACCAGTTAAGTCTTAAAAAAATGGCCAAATAACTAACGTGAACGTTTTCTCGATTCTTGAAGGATTGATCCTTGTCCCGAACCTAACCATGGTCCAGGGCCATATTGAAAAGAGAAAAAGAAATGTGTATTCTTTTGTTCAGCCTAATTTTCACTTGAGTGATTTTAAGTGATTTTTTATTGATAACTCTCATTTTCTAGAGTTATTTCTTATTTTATTTTTTTTAAGACCTGGTTGTTATCTAAAAATGTAAGCCAAATGCACCATGCCTACTATTTTATCCTTATAAGTATCAACATCAGAACTTATTTTATATTCATAAAATAAGATTTAACCCGATTCTAACATATACAGTATTCTACAACATATTTTTCATATCCTTTCGATGATTGAAGTGGGTAATAGGTAATGGGTATGGGTCGTAGGCTGGGTTGGACCCAAACTGGGCTTAACCTATTTTTTTCCAACGGGTCTAACATGGTAAAACCAAGCCAGTTTTTACCAAATGGGGCTTAAATATGATTTAAGTTGATCATTTGTGGGTTTGGGTTGGATTCAGGCCAGACTTAACCTATTTTTTTGTCCAACGGGTCTAATATGATAAAACTAAACCCGTTTTTAAGGGCCTGGAAACTTACCCATATTTGCCCTATAAACGGCCGCGCTTGCCCACAGGCTTACAAGATTAAAAATCTTGTTATATTTTTATTAAAATAAAACTTATATAAAATCACAAGTTATGTAAAATAATGCATACTTTATAAAGAAATTGTTTCGCTAAAGATGAAGTACCGATAAAGAAAATGACTAGCTGAGATAATAAGAAATTGATCAATTAAGGTAATCATGTTTTCAAATTCAAGATTTTTAAAGAATTTTATTATCACGAGTCACATAATTAAGTAAGAATTGATAAGTATTAAGAATCTTCATTTTTATTTGTAAATTTTGATTATAAAAGTTAATTATTATAAAAATATTAATGAATCTGGTGGGCCTATCAAAATATTTTTTTTCCATTGTTCATGTCCGTTCATTAATTTTAACAAGTTAATTCAGATCCGTCAATCTCTTTAAAAATGGTAATCCAAACCCGTTTTTCTTACGGGTCGGACAAGAATTGGTCTAGCGGACCATTCCGTCCATGAATAACTCTAAGGGTGCATTTGGTTTGCAGGAATGAAATGAAATTGAGGGGATTTGGATTTAAAATTCATTCCAATCATGTGTTTGGTTGGCAAAATAGTCAGGATTTGAAATCCCAGGTTTTCATTAAAATCCCTTAAACATGGGATTTGGAAATCCTTTGCATATGGCTGGGATTTGGAAATCCTTTGCATATGGCCGGGATTTGGAAATCCTTCCCTTCGACTCGCTTCCAGATCCCGTTCTCGCTTCCCTTCCCATCCTCTCGCTTCCTGCCGCCCTAAGCCCTAACCCGCTAGTGCTTTCTCCTCTTCACCGGTAATCTTTCCTCCTCGTTGTCCCGCTTGAACAGGTGCTCTCATCGGTAAGAAATAAGTAGTACTCATCTAATCATAAACTAGAAATACCAAAGAAACCCTAGATTTGACAAGCAGATAATCCTCTAATAAGAACAAGAAGAAAGCAACGATCTGCAACACAAACACACAAAAATTAGAAAGATGATAAACAGTCGCTTATTATGATAGTCCTCCTTGTTGTCCCGCTTGAACAGGTGCTCTCGCCGGTGCTCTCGTCGGTGTTATCGCCGGTGCTCTCGTCGGTGTTCTCGTCGGTGCTCTCTCCTCCTCTTCGCCGCCTTCTCTCATCACTCAGCAGGTAAAGACTTCCATTTTCCCCTTTTCTTGAATGTGCTCTCTCTTCCTCTTCGCCCTTTTTCATTCCAACTGATTCAGTCTAGTTAATGTTAGGAATTCAGTCTAGCTAATTACAGGGCTGTGGAAGTGACAGTCAATTTCTACGTATTTAGTTCATATACAGTTCAATTTGGCTTCTGTATGGTTTGAGTTCATGTACAGTTCAAATCTCTCCAAATCCAAATCCTGCAAACCAAATACAGGAATAGATTTTAAATCCAATCCAATCCAATCCAAATCCCATGGAATCCAAATCCCTCTTGAAAATCCAAATTTCTCAAAAATATTCCTGCAAACCAAACGCATCCTAATATTATTGGGTATAGGCAATGGGTAGGGGGTAGGGCGTAGGGGGTAGAGTGGGTCAAATAAGCCAACTTTCGGCTTTTCTAAGCCCTTTAAAGACAATTTGACTTTGACCATCTTCCCTCCTCCACTTTGAATTTGGATTTTTTTTTTATTTTAGTCTCCTATTACTTGGCATAACTACACGTGCACAATGAAAAGTCATGTAAATATTTAATTACTAATAAAATATTTATACGTATAAAAACTTTACATAACATATTTTTTATATATATATATATATATATATATATATAAAATGTTCTAAATTCAACTCATTATATTTGTACAACCAATACACCCAATCAATTAAGATATTTATGGAAATGATGAGAGTTCATTTATTATGATTTAAATATTTATAGAAGATGACTAGGGTTTATTAATTATGATCAATATTTTATATTATGAAACAATAAAAAAAATTATGTAATCACATATCCAATCAAAATTTAGTAGATGCTTATGCGTATTTTTGTAACAGTTTAATTAGTTTAATGAGACTCACAACTTATTTCGTCCATTATATTTAATCGTTTATGATAGTTTAATTTTTATAATAAATAAAATTGGAATCTATTCTTATAGCTAAGGCTAGAAGGGTGATATGGGGCTCATGTTGAGAGAATAACAACACGCATCTTATTCTATAATAATTTAACCATGAGCTCCATTTCTTCACCACTTTTTGTGGATTCATGAACTTTATTTACTACCTATTTATATAATACTAGTTGTTTATCCGTGCAATACGGCGGGATGTAAATGTTCTATCAAGATATATTCAATTTTTAAATATCATTTTTTTGCAAAATATCTTTGAAATACATGGAAGTTCAAAAGTTGTATCATAAATCCAAAAATGAAAATTTAATACAATTTCTCATTCAAAAATTCTAAAATATATGTTTAAACAAAGAAAAAATTAGAGTCATGTTTTTATCATAATTATCATTCAAAACTTCTTGATACGCCACATTTGATGTGTAAGACTCTTTCCTGATTGAACTTTTTGATAGATTTCACTAATACTTTTGTATTACCACCTGATATCCCTCTGAACAATGTCACATAAAGTTTGTCGTACAAGAATACTGATTCTAATAGATAAACACCTACCATTGAAATTTTGAAGTCGAGAAGTCGAAATCTAGATGATGTTTTGTTCTATCCTCCATTCGTTCCAATTTTATTTTGGCTTTTGAAATTTTAATTTGAATAACGATTTATATATTAAAAAAAATCAAGGTTAAAGTTATCAATTGGCCAAGTATATGAAAAGGAAATACTCTTAAGGACCGTTTACTCAAATGCTTACCCAGTAAGCAATTGTCAATATGAATTAATACTATCATTTATTTTGATGCATAAGAATTTAGTACACCAAAACATGTCGAATGCAACAAATTATTGAGTTGGCACTTACCTGGGTAAGAGTCTCCATCCTCCATTATAGGGTAAGAATCTCTATCATTCTCATCGCTCTTACCCGCTAAGACTATTGGCCCTTTTCATGTTCATCCGATAATAAATTTATCCGATAAACACTTACCAAGTAAGCGTTTAGTAAACGACCCCTTAGTGATTAAAATTGCTCAAGTGTCGTTCGTTCGGTTATAGACAACAAAGTCAACATGGAAAAAATAAAAGTTGTATGTGAAATCTACCAATAAGTGGTCAAAATGACCAACAACAATGTCATCTTTCTAGCAATTATAATACATTTGAATTGAAAAAAACTATGAGAAACACCATTATTAATGTTGAATTAGTAAAGAACCCTGGTATATCATAAAGTCAAGCACTTCCATTCCAAGACAACTTCCTTTGACTACAAGACTTGTAGATACATATTGCTTTTAACTATCCAAGCAATAATTATTACCCACATCTCATTTCCATTTTTAAAGTGAAAATAAAGTGCATATCTAATGACAACAATCACATCCATTAACTTAAAAACAACAATATGCAAATTCATCAAACCATGTAGCTTGAGAATCATGACTTCATCAATATATAATGTTGCAGCACATTTATCAATTGAAAAATCTCTATCCACCAAACCCTTTCAGCATATACACAACCGTGCAACAAATTAGCCACTGAGACAAACAAACAGTTTAGCAAAACACAGAACCAATAACAAAACTTAATCCATTAAAGAAAAACTTGATGGCAAACCAAGCAAGTCAGTTGAACCAGGAGCTGTTGAAACCAATCTCGCCCCTGGGGAAAGCAAAACTTGATGGCAAACCCTGAGCCATCCTSAACCATCAAATCTGAACCAACAACTGAGATTAGCAATAAAGACAACAACATCTTCATAAATATATTTCATAGCTTGAARCCARCATCCCACATCAATTGATATCACAAGCTAGATAAGCCCTTAACTGGGSAAAAGTCATCACCCTCACTTACCGGGTAAGACTCTACATCTATATCATCACTCTTAYGGATGAAACTCTCCATTTTTATCATCATTCTTACCGGTAATATWTTCAGCTCTTGCCGTATATATCCGATGAGGAAAACTATCCCATAAGCACTTACCGGATAAACGTTTAGTAAACGAACTTTTAGTAGTTGTTTACCAAATGCTTACTGAGTAAACGATTACGGGCAAGAGTTCTCGCTCTCATTTACCTAAACAATTCTTAGACATCAAAATGGAATGTTAAYAGAAGTCTTTTGGCAAGTTATCGCTAATGATGTGCAAGTCTTCTGTATGTGAATACAAAAAAGGCATTACGGTATATGTGTATGTTTAGTTTTCTGGCTCTTATGYATGTATCGCTATTCCTAAAGCTTACCAGATCCAGAAGAACTACCAGTACTATATTCCTTATCCTGCTGATCAAGCTGAAACGCTCAAATGTCAAATTTGGCATAACCAAAGCTAAAGTAAACCAATACTATATTCCTTATCCATTTCTTCTCCCAGAACTCCCTTCTCCATTTCTAAACAATGGATCGCTTGGATCTCTACCCGTTAACAGAAACCCAGTATCACCCAAAGCTGAAGATGTCACTCTTTTCTGTATATTTACTTGCAATTTTACATACATACAAACCAATGTTAAAACACTTGAGAAATCACACTATATCAAATTCAAACACACTTTGAAATACCTGAAATTTGGGATACATTCAGGAGCATTATACCCAAATGCCCTTCCATTAAAACCCTACATCACCTTACCCAACCCACAATCCCCCAGCCTCGGCTCAAAGTCTGCATCTAACATCTTCAGGTGGATGGAGATSGGTAGCAAGACGTAGAAAAGGAGATAGATTACACAGGCTTAATGTAGAGTGTGGTGATGGTGCCAAGTATATGTCGTACAATAATGAAAAATCAATTGTGAAAATCAAAATATATGAAAACAAACTACATCGAGCAGTATGTATTTGATGCAAACTGATACAAATGGAAAACAAATTACCTCGATGTGGAGATGTAGAGAAGCTTGAATCTCTTCCAGTAGAGAAGTTGAAAGCTTGAAGAGCAAATCGATCG
>NC_037533.1:612935-614991 GCF_001531365.2 Cynara cardunculus var. scolymus
AATAATTTTTATAAAGATAGTAATTAAGTATTTTGTTAAAACTCAATAATTATTTTAATTATATTTTTGATTTTTTATATTTAAAGTTGGATGTTTATCCTTTATTTAATTATGTTTATTTACAGTTAGTTACATGAATTCAAACATGAAACTTTAATAAGTTGTACTTACGCATAATTTACTTGTAATATTGAATTTTAAATAGTATGCATCAATAAACAGTACTTCATGCATAAAAAATGGTTTTTAAGAGTTTTTGTCATATGCTTTATAATATAGTACAGAGAATAATAACAATAATTATTATTATGTTTTTAATTTATCTGATCTATATAAAAATTAATGTTATCACCTTTACTTATTATTGCTATTATTATGTTTTAATTTATCTTATCTATATGAAATTAACCTTGTATATAAATCTTGTTCATTATTGTTTTTTTTTCAAGATACGGATACCGTGATATCGAAAAATATTTCATTTATACTTAATATTTGATTTGATTTGGATTTTAAATATCTAATGAGAATTATAGGGGCTGTTTGGCAGTTGCTGAATGGTTTGGTGCAGAATGGTTAAGTGGTCAGAATGGTTAAGAGGGTCAGAATGATTAAGTGTTGAATGAAATAATGTTGTTTGGTAACTGTTATCTGAATGACAACAAATTACTATTTTAACCCCACCAACAAAATTATTGTCTGAAACATCTATCTCTACAAGATTTGGCAAATCTTTAAGTTCATTAGGTATAACCCCAGTAAGATTATTGTCTGCAAGAATCAATCTTTGCAGAATCGAAGATAAATCCAATGAAATGGTGCCCATGAGACCCACGATAACCCACAGATCCAACCACGATAACCCACAGATCCAACCACCGATTATTAGCAAAACCTTGAGGATAACCCACAGATCCAAGTATCCAACCACCGATTGTCGGGAAGGGGACGAAGGCGACGGTTCAACAGATCCAGAGATGGTGAAGACGATGACGGAAAATGGCAACGAACAGGGGAGTGGGAAGGAGCAGTGGGTAGAGAGAGTATAGAAGGAGATGGAGACGGTGAAGGCGACAACCGGCGACGTGAACTTTGGAAGGCGACAACCGGCGACGTGAACTTTGGAAGGCGACAACCGGCGACAACCAGCGACGTGAAGGCGACGCTGGAAGAGATCGTGAAGGCGACGCTGGAAGAGAGGAATGGGAGGGGTAAAGATGAAACAAATGATGTCTGAATGGTTGAGTGAAGTCCCAGACACAAAATGGTTAAGAGGGTCATGTAACCATTAAGAGGGCTGTTTTTTTTTTTTGCCAAACAGACTTCACCTCTGACCAATTAAGAGGTTGGCTCTTAATGTCACCATTAAGAGCCAAACAAACAGCCCCATATATTAATTAACAATTATATATTTTAAAATATTTTTTTAATACAAAAGATATGAAAGAAAAAAAAAGTTGTATATTTAAATCAAAGTCGTTAATTAAATTTCTTAAACATATTTTAATCAGAATTTCTTTGAATAAAATATTATATTTTTTTATAGAAAAATACGTTAAAATACAAAGAAGTTTTCGTTGTTCTTATTTGATTTTTTTTTCTTAATTAATTTAATAAACTTTCACATTTTTTTAATCTGGTGTAAGATCCTACATCAATTGAGGAACTAAGTTTTCCTTATAACAGACTTGATACCTCATCTACAAAATGCGTTTTGAAACCGTGAGTCTACATCTGGTTAAAACGGACAATATCTGGTACGGTTTGTCTAAGATGTTACATCTAGATACCAATTTTTACGTAATTATCAAGTAAATATTTTACGTAGTATGAGTTCCACAAAACATAGATTGATTTATATCAGTAGAATGGAAGCAAACTAGTTACGGGATTACCTGACAAGTTCTACTTCAAACAACACAAACAAATACATGAGTATTGTCGGGTATCTCTTCTTTCAGCCCCACATATTAAATCATGTATATTCTTCTTTTAGTCCCATATACATACATATATATATATATATATATAGAGAGAGAGAGAGAGAGAGAGAGAG
>NC_037533.1:616241-618066 GCF_001531365.2 Cynara cardunculus var. scolymus
AGTTTCATTAAATATTATATGAAACAATTTCATAACCATATATGAAACAAAATCATCAAAAAAAGTATTATATGAAACAATTTCACAGGATTAAACAATTTCATGAAAAAATTTCATAAGATTAAACAATGAAATCGACGTATGAGGGTGGTTTGTACGGTTTGTACAAATGAGGGTGATTTTCAATTGATCGTTCATCTCTCTCTCTCTCTCTCTCTCTCTCTCTCTATATATATATATATATATATATATATGGGGTTATTCAAATGATAACTCAGTATTTTATGAAAACTATGAGATCTAATCTTAACCACAAATTAATGGATAAATTATGAAATTAATATTTTTTGTAATTTTGACTTAAAATTTAAATTAAAGTGCATTTTAGAAATTTTATCTCTCTTTTCTCCGGCGAACATTATTCCGACAAACATCATGTGAACACAAGATACATAGTGTGATGTCTAAAAAACGTCGACACTGTTAAAAAAAATGCATGCAAACGATGCTCACTGTGATACACAAGATACACATTGTGATACCCTTTGTAAAACAATAAAAATAACGAAAATACACATTGTAATACCCTTCATAAAACAACGAAAATACATACCTTGATACACTTCGTAAAGTAACACTACCCTTAACGTTAAAATACAAACAATGTAACAGGATCTTACGATCAAAGTAGAACGAAACCATCTTAACATTTGTCGACACTATACTTGTATAATGACTCGTTTACATGTATCAAGCAGTCCAACCAACGATATATCAATAAACAATTGAGTTATACAAAAACATATACAGATCAACAGCTAAACATGTAACACCCCCATTCCGAAGGAAGGGAGGTTGTTTCAAAATGTAACGGAGACGCTATATAAACCTCCTAAATATAGTCTCCATTACAAAGAAATAAAATAAAATCTTCCAATAACGAAATTGAATATATCTACAAATAAGATATAAAGGTCTCCAAACAAACCACTTCCAAAATTCTCCAATAACCGAGGAAAATCCAAAAACAACTCTTAAAGGAAATCTAATCTAATAGCCAAAAAGGAAATAAAATCCAATAAATGAATTAACATAACACTAAGACTTTTGAAATCCTTGGAACCAAGATTCTGGTCTACTCTCTGTCACAAAACCTAGCCGCCCCTTGATTACCTGCCGTGAGGAATAGAAGAAAACACGACTGAGCCAAATGTCCAGTGAACGGATAAACAAATATAGAAAAACGGTAATACAAACATGCCAAAATTATCTCAAGACATCGAACAAAACGAGTACCAAAATCTTAGAAAATCAACAAATAACATAATCATACGAAATCATATGAAGGGATACATCGAGCTCGAAAACCCATACACTTGCATATTAACTCACATGACAAGTGTCAGACATATGGCCACACAGGCCTGTACGTTGGACTGCAGATCCACACGTACCAAATGTGAGATGTGGCGTTGGACACTACACCGACATCCACCCTACAAACGAATCACATATGCTAGGGCCGACCCATATGCCTTCTAAATCGAATATCCATCACTCCAAAATAGCTCTCACAAGAGCACCAAAAGAGGAGACATCGTGGACTGATCACACTGTCACGGTTAGTGTCACGCCATCGGTGCCAATGACGTGCCTATGGTACCCCCATAGGTGGTTAGCAGCTCGAGTTACCCAGAGTTGAGTTGTCACAACGAATGTGACGTTATACGTCTTACATATGGTCAATAAATAACGAAATCAAACGAAAAGTCAAACATAAGTCAAGTACGGAATTATGTTGAATAAACAAGTAGTCGTAATAATA
>NC_037533.1:619141-650053 GCF_001531365.2 Cynara cardunculus var. scolymus
CACACACATACATATCTGACGGGTATTATAATTCTTCCCCCTAAAAGAAAAGATTTCGTCCTCGAAATCAAACTAGGTCCTAAAATACACAGAGATGGCACTTACAAATTTTTGAAGAGATGCGGATATTCTTATCGTAGAGATTCTTCCATCTCCCAAGTGGCCTCACGTTCCGGATGATTCTTCCACAACACTTTCACAAACGGTATAGACTTCTTCCTCATGACTCGTTCCTTCTTGTCTAATATAGCTTCGGGTTCTTCTTCACATGAAAGATCCTCATGGATTTTATCTGATGGATATTGCACTACATGCAAAGGGTGATAATTGTAGCCTCGAAGCGTCGAAATGTGAAACACATTATGCACATGAGATAGCTGCGGTGGAAGAGCTAAGCGATAAGCGACTTCGCCGACCCTTTCTAAAATCTCGAAAGGACCGATGTACCTTGGACTTAGTTTCCCTTTTAAGCCAAACCGTCGTATACCTCGAAAAGGAGAAACCTTAAGGAACACGTGATCCCCTGTTTGGAATTCTAAAGCTTTCCGATGACGATCTGCATAATTTTTTTGACGTGATTGAGCTTCTTTCATTTTTTCCTTGGCTACTGCCACCTTTTCATTAGTGACTCTTACAAGTTCTGGCCCTTCAATAACAGCCTCACCAACCTCATTCCAACATACTAGTGCCCGACATCTTCGGCCATACAGAGCCTCGAACGGGGCCATACCAATGCTTGCTTGCCAGTTATTATTATATGCAAACTCTACTAAACATAAGTACTCATCCCAACTTCCAAACCATTCCAAAGCACATGACTTTAACATATCCTCCAAAGTTTGGATCGTTCGCTCAGATTGTCCATCTGTTTGAGGGTGAAAGGTCGTACTGAACTTGAGTCTCGTGCCCCATGCATTCTGAAAACCTTTCCAAAATCGTGAAGTAAATCGAGGATCTCTGTCAGATACTATAGATACTGGTGTGCCATGAAGCCTGATTATCTCTCGTTGAAAGAGTTTTGATAACTTACTGACTGGATACCCTTCTTGAATAGGAAGAAAGTGAGCCGACTTAGTCAATCGCTCGACCACAACCCAAATGGCATTATTCTTCTTAAGCGTCTTCGGTAACCCAGTTACAAAGTCCATTGAGATATCCTCCCACTTCCACACTGGAATTTCTAACGGTTGTAGAAATCCACTCGCTCTTTGGTGTTCGATTTTTACCTTCTGGCAAGTAAGACATTTTGCTACAAAGTTAGCTAYGTCTCGCTTCATTCCATTCCACCAAAAGTTTTGCTTCAGATCTCTATACATCTTTGTRGATCCAGGATGAATAGAGAATGGCGAGTTGTGTGCTTCCTTCAATAGCGTCTCGCGAATTTCCGGGTCATTGGGGACACACAGTCTATTTCCAAACCATATCACATAGTCTGCATCAACCCGAAAATCAGCTTGCTTACCGTCATCTATCTTTTGTAATATGGCCCAGAGCTCTCCGTCTTGTTTTTGGGCTTCTTTGACTCGTGAAATCAAAGTGGGCTCCACTGTAAAACTTGCTAGCCACCCATCTGAATGATTATCATAAACCTCAACATCTATGCGTTCCAAATCCAAGACGATATGAGGTTGAGTAAGGCGTGACAAGTTCCCTGAACTTTTTCGACTAAGGGCATCTGCCACTAGATTGGCTTTTCCTAGATGGTATTGGATTCTTGCATCATAATCTTTGAGAAGCTCTAGCCAACGTCTTTACCTCATATTAAGTTCTTTCTGGGTGAATATGTATTTGAGACTCTTGTGATCCGTGAAAATATCACAAGTTTCTCCGTAAAGATAATGCCTCCAGATTTTTAAAGCGAAGATCACTGCTGCCAACTCTAGATCATGAGTGGGATAGTTTACTTCATATGGCTTGAGTTGCCTAGAGGCATAAGCAACAACTTTTCCATGTTGCATTAGTACACAGCTGAGACCATTTTTGGAAGCATCACTATAGATTTGATATCCACCCGTTCCCGAAGGCAAAGTGAGTACGGGCGCAGAAACCAACCTCTTTTTCAACTCTTCGAAGTTTTTCTCCTGTTCGTCTTTCCATAGAAATTTCACCCCCTTTCTCAGCAATCGAGTCAAAGGTAGTGCTATAGAAGAAAATCCTTCTACAAATCTCCTGTAATAACCTGCAAGTCCTAAAAAACTTCGAACTTCAGTCACTGTWGTAGGTCTTGGCCAATTAGTCACGGCCTCCACTTTTGCCGGATCCACAGTAATACCATCAGCTGACACTCCGTGACCCAGAAATGCTACCCGCTCRAGCCAGAATTCGCACTTAGAGAATTTGGCATACAATTGCTTATCTCGCAGAGTTCCCAAGACAACACGTAGATGACCTTCATGTTCCTCCTTTGACATAGAGAATACAAGTATGTCATCAATAAATACGATAACGAACTTGTCTAGGTAGGCACTAAATACCCGGTTCATTAGGTCCATAAAAACGGCTGGGGCATTAGTTAGACCGAAAGGCATCACCAAAAATTCATAATGCCCGTATCAAGTGCGGAATGCGGTTTTTGAAACATCCTGATCTTTTACCCTCAATTGATGGTAGCCTGACCTTAGATCTATCTTCGAGAAGTACTTAGCTCCTTGAAGTTGATCGAACAAGTCATCAATACGTGACAAAGGGTATTTGTTTATAATAGTGACCCGGTTCAATTCTCTGTAATCGATACATAGCCTCATTGAGCCATCTTTTTTTTCACTTATAATACTGGAGCACCCCAAGGAGAGACACTTGGTCTGATAAACCCACACTCTAGGAGGTCTTGCAGTTGCTCCATAAGTTCCTGTAATTCTAGAGGTGCCATTCTATAAGGTGCCTTAGAGATGGGTTATGCACCAGGAACCAAATCTATAGTGAACTCCACCTCTCGGACCAGTGGTACTCTTGGAAGTTCGTCCGGAAATACATCAAGAAAKTCTCTGACCACTAGTTGACTTTCAGGGGAACGCTCTTCCACCGATGTGTCTTTAACCAACGCTAGAAATCCCTGACATCCATGGAAAACTAACTTTTGAGCTTTTAAGGCAGATATGATCTTTACTTCTCTTTTTGGTTGAAATCCTTGATACACAAAATCAGGCATCTATTTGTCGCCGAAGATTACTTGCTTAGCTTGGCACTTAATTGTTGCTTTATGCTTTGACAACCAGTCCATACCCAAAATAACATCAAAATCGTTCATGCTAATAGGGAGTAAATCGACCTCACGAACTTGACCTCCTACTTTTAAAGGACACCTTTTAAATTCTCGAGATATAACTACTGAATTACCCAAAGGAGTAGCAATAACTAGAGGCGATTCTAACGATGTACAAGGTACTCTAAGATGATTAGCAAAAATCAAAGAAACCATAGAATGGGTTGCCCCCGTATCAAATAAAGCATAAACATCGTGTGCCAATCGAAAGAATTCCCGAAATCATTCCTGAATTTGCTGCCTGGTTAACTGATAAGGCAAACACCCTACCTCCACTAGTTGCCTTGGTGTCATTTCCTTTGTCGGTGCTACGAGATTTCTTGCAATCTCTCGCCAAATGTCCCACCTGACCGCACAAAAAGCAAGCTCCGGAAGCCCTATAACACACGTTTCCAGGATGGCGCCTTCCACACGAATTGCATTGAGGGACCGAATCATTATTACTCTTGTCGCCTGACCTTTGAGAACGAGTCTGGTTCTGCCCCTATCCCTGATGACCTTGCTGACGGTACGGTTGCCTCTGACCCTGATTTTGACCTTGCCACTGCCCCTGACGCTTGCTACTATTCTGTCCCCACTAATTCCCACTGTTACCACCTTGCTGCTGATTTAGTTGCCCCATCTGCTGAATTTGTTGCCCATCTCGACTTCTTTTCTTTCCCCCATCTGATTTGGATGCCAAAAAGTCTTGCCGCTCCATCTTAATATTCTTGGCAGCATCTGCCGCCTGTGCCACATCCGTAAATTTCTCATTGATAAGAATGGAACGGTACCGGTAATGAATTGTCCACTTAAACTTTTCAGCCTGCTCTAGAGATGTCCCGACTGACGACCCTGCAAAACCAGCGAGCCTCAAGAATCTTGCCAAATACTTTGTTACAGACTCATCATCTCGTTGGCGAATTGTGGCATACTCTTTTACAAATGCGTTCTTATCCGCAGCTGAGAAATACTACTGATAAAACGCCTCACGGAACCCCATCCGTAAAGGGCATCAACGTATTCATTTCCTTTAGCTTGCTTGATCGCGTCCTACCATCTTTGAGCATCTCCTTCCGGTTTATATGCCGCCAACTTAACCTTATACGGTTCCGGACACCCCAAAACCTCAAAAATCTTATGTATGTGTGAGACCCAGTTTTCTGCATCCACGGGAGTCGGTGCCGAACTGAAGGATTGAGGCTTCTGTTTCTGAAACCTCTCAAGCCACACATGGATAGCCCCATCTGAATTTGTACAAACCGTGAAAAACTTCATTCAACCAATCATAATTTTTCATTTTGTTCATTTTTTTGTAATTATGAGAGGTTGATTAACCATTTTTATTGTGGAGGGTGTTAATCATGGATATTATCATCTTCATTATTTTAATTTTAAAGAAATACATGAAACAGTTTCATTAAATATTATATGAAACAATTTCATAACCATATATGAAACAAAATCATCAAAAAAAGTATTATATGAAACAATTTCACAGGATTAAACAATTTCATGAAAAAATTTCATAAGATTAAACAATGAAATCGACGTATGAGGGTGGTTTGTACGGTTTGTACAAATGAGGGTGATTTTCAATTGATCGTTCATCTCTCTCTCTCTCTCTCTCTCTCTCTCTCTATATATATATATATATATATATATATGGGGTTATTCAAATGATAACTCAGTATTTTATGAAAACTATGAGATCTAATCTTAACCACAA
This sequence comes from Cynara cardunculus var. scolymus, assembly GCF_001531365.2. Classification (NCBI taxonomy): domain Eukaryota; kingdom Viridiplantae; phylum Streptophyta; class Magnoliopsida; order Asterales; family Asteraceae; genus Cynara; species Cynara cardunculus. Next base: position 624,112 of record NC_037533.1, read on the forward strand.
ATTAATGGATAAATTATGAAATTAATAATTTTCGTAATTTTGACTTAAAATTTAAATTAAAGTGCATTTTAGAAATTTTATCTCTCTTTGCTCTGGCGAACATTATTCTGACAAACATCATGTGAACACAAAATACATAGTGTGATGCCTAAAAAACGTCGACACTGTTAAAAATGCAAATGATACTCACTGTGATACACAAGATACACATTGTGATACCCTTTGTAAAACAATAAAAATAACGAAAATACACATTGTAATACCCTTCATAAAACAACGAAAATACATACCTTGATACACTTCGTAAAGTAACACTACCCTTAACGTTAAAATACAAACAATGTAACAGGATCTTACGATCAAAGTAGAACGAAACCATCTTAACATTTGTTGACACTATACTTGTATAATGACTCGTTTACATGTATCAAGCAGTCCAACCAACGATATATCAATAAACAATTGTGTTATACAAAAACATATACAGATCAACGACTAAACATGTAACACCCCCATTCCGAAGGAAAGGAGGTTGCTTCAAAACGTAACGGAGCCGCTATATAAACCTCCAAAATATAGTCTCCATTACAAAGAAATAAAATAAAATCTTCCAATAACAAAATTGAATATATCTACAAATAAGATATAAAGGTCTCCAAACAAACCACTTCCAAAATCCTCCAATAACCGAGGAAAATCCAAAAACAACTCTTAAAGGAAATCTAATCTAATAGCCAAAAAGGAAATAAAATTCATTAATGAATTAACATAACACTAAGCCTCTTGAAATCCTTGGAACCAAGATTCTGATCTACTCTCTGTCACAAAACCTAGCCGCCCCTTGATTACCTGCCGTGAGGAATAGAAGAAAACATGGCTGAGCCAAATGCCCAGTGAACGGATAAACAAATATAGAAAAACGGTAATACAAACATGCCAAAATTATTTCAAGACATCGAACCAAACGAGTATCAAAATCTTAGAAAATCAACAAATAACATACTCATACGAAATCATATGAAAGGACACATCGAGCTCGAAAACGCATACACTTGCATATTAACTCACATGACAAGTGTCAGACATATGGCCACACAGGCATGTACGTTGGACTGCAGATCCACACGTACCAAATGTGAGATATGGCGTTGGACACTACACCGACATCCACCCTACAAACGAATCACATATGCTAGGGCCGACCCATACACCTCCTAAATCGAATATCCATCACACCAAAATAGCTCTCACAAGAGCACCAAAAGAGGAGACGCCGTGGACTGATCACACTGCCACGGTTAGTGTCACGCCATCGGTGCCACAATGACGTGCCTATGGTACCCCCATAGGTGGTTAGCAGCTCGAGCTACCCAGAGTTGAGTTGTCACAACGAATGTGACGTTATACATCTTACATATGGTCAATAAATAACGAAATCAAACGAAAAGTCGAACATAAGTCAAGTACGGAATTATGTTGAATAAACAAGTAGTTGTAATAATAAAGAGGCTCAATTAGAAGAATACATAATCGATCAAAAATACCAACATACGTACTTTTAGAAGTAAAAATCATACCAAAATGTTACCGAACAAATAAACGTGTACTAACTCGAATAACTCCAATAGCATGATTAGGACAAGACGCATTTGCCATATATATATATATATATATACATACATACATGACGTAGAACAAATACGATTGAATGAAAGATGCAATAACGAACAATTTGGATAAATATGAGTTAAACGAGACTCACGAATTCATAAGCATATTTAAACGAGCTAACTGAACAAAAAGGTTTAGGAATCCGTACCTTAAACTTTACAAAACTTATTGATTTCCCCAAGTTTATTCCTTTATATATGCCCTAAACAAACACCCAAACTTACTATTAATCCTAATTGATAACTTGATGGCATAACGAAACTAAATCACTTTAACGACTTATAATGTAACTAAACTCAACTAAATCCTATCAATATATATATATATATATCCATACTATGCACCAACATAAGATCAAATTCGAGAGAAAAACGAGAAGAATTTTTGGGTTTTAAAGACGATTTTGACATACCCTAGTTGCTGCCATTATTATTGACCGAATCGGGGACCTTCGAGTCATCGGAACAATCCCAAAAATTTATAACCCAACTACTAAATGTATAGATTCGAGAATGGGACAAAAACTTACCTCAAACCGACAAGAAATCGGTGGAACCTTGCTTGCTTTTGGCCGTTGGCTCCCTCCTAGGTTATCAATGGATTCTTCCAAGCTCTTAGAGTTTCTTTCTAGCGGCTAACACATTTAGAGGTATTAGGGTTAGATTTATATAAGAATTAGGGTAGGCTAAATAAGGATTAGGGTTAGGTTTATATAAGAATTAAAAAAAACCCTAATTAAACCCTAATCTAAATACAAAAGCCCAAGCCCAAGCCCATCATCCAAATTGAAAAGTTAAAGCGAGTTATGCAGAACTAACCCCTCAAGATCGGTCAACTTCCGAAACTAACCCAAACTTCAATATATATATATATATATATATATATATATATATATATATACCCACACACATACATATCTGACGGGTATTATAAAACAACCTAACAAATTTTATCGAAGAGCAGTTGGACATGAGAAATAGATTATTCTAATAATCTTTTTATGTGATACTTCTAAAAGGCGTCTTATACATGTTTTACAAAAAAAACTAATAACAGGTATCCCATTCAACATATATCTATTTTACTAAAGTTAACACGAAACTTGCCTGAACTGTTGTTCACCCTACTTCAAATATCAACTTTTCCACAAACTTATCTACAACACCTTTAGTAAATCAACCATCATCGAAATTTATTTCATCGTAATAAAGTCAATACATCATGTTTACAGTCCGAGAAAAATGTTGTCGTTACATAATGATTAACTCTTATAGAAATAGTTCACCAACTATTTTCACGTTGATTGCTAACCGAAACCGAAAAAGGAACCACGTCTACTCATTTTGCTACTTGTGTATCAAACTAGAATTCAATGACTCAAAATTATGTATTATCGTTGGTTTTCAGTCACGTCCAATATTCCATTCTTTTATAAGTTCATTCTTTAAAGCTACCACCTGATCACTTGGTAATGTCATGGTCAACAATCGTCCACGATAATTTTCTGGACCCTGAAGAACTAACGCAACTCCTTCATCCCCGACCCCTGTCATTGCATAGTTTGCAAGAACCGGTTTGTGCCCTTTTAGCTCGAATCCATATAGTTTAGCTTCTTCTAGATTCACAAAAGTCAATGTTTCCCCGTAAAACATGGCATCTGAGTTGTTTTGTTTAACGGTGATCAGTTCCGCCAAATCAATCACGCTAGCCTCTGAAACCGTAAAATCAACAACCACCTTGCTTACCCTCTGATTGTTCCCTTGAGATTTAATTTCGTTCTTTTGAGAACCATATGTGCATATGGTAACGGTCTTGGGTTCGAGTTGTGCTCTTATCTTAGCTAATGACTTCCATATGGTGGCACAAAGAGCTTGGAAAGGCTTGGCATTGGCCTTTGAAGTTATTTGGTCAAGATTTTTGGAAGAAATGTGAAGGGAAAATGTTACCATTTTGGTGTTATTGACATTGAACCAGTGGTTTCCAACAAGATCGATGTTTTGGAAGGTAGATGGTCTCTCTGAAATCTGTAATTTTGTAGAAATTGAAATATGAGATAAGGTTTTGCAGTTAACAATTTGAGCCCACATGTTGACGAAGGTTGAAGTCGAGAATGCATCTCCGATGACGTGAGACCAATTCAATCCAACTGAGAACCCTCCACATTTGAACTTCGTAAACTGAAACGTATATAAAATGAAGATGTTTTTAGAGTAAAATACCTAAAATACTTTTTTTTTATTAACCTGGACATCCTCATATCCAACCCGCTATGCGAGCCGATTAATCTCAGGGTGATCACCAGCTTTGCAGGTAGCCCAGAGTCACCACATTTGAACCTTTGTGGCCACAAGGGGATTTTTATTCCTTCTTGGATTTGAATCTGGGACCTCCACGCACTTTTGACCTTTGGAGCTCAAGCTCAAATCATTCGGACACCACCCTTGTGGTTCCTAAAAACTTATTTATAACATATAATAGAAAATAATTATAAATCAAAATCAATCTTATTAGCATCCTCAAATATTGTTTTTTCAACCATGTTCAGACTACCCCGACTAATTTAATGACGTCATGAAGTTACAATCAGACAAATCCTTAAGTGATACTGATGGGATCTGAACTGATGCATCTCAAAAACTAACCCACGATTTTACCAGTTAAGACGCCTCTCAGGATTTTTTTTAAAAATTGTTGATATGAAAAAAAGAGAATTTGGAAATAATCTTCTCAAAAACATTAAAGTTGGATATTTTAGACAACTCAAAAGAAAGAAAAATTGTTAATTTTTTGCATTTATTTTCACTTTGTATTTGATAAATAAATTGGTGTATAAAAATAATAATTAATCATTTGATAAAAGAAAAATATAATATTTAATTTGGTACATAAATTAATAAAAATTATTTAAATACAAAAATAACAGAAAAATTCAAATAAAAACAACTAAAATATTTGGAATATAGAAACAGATCTCAACAATCAGATGTATTTGATTTGATCCAAAAAAAATATGATTAACATATCTTTTAAAACAACCCCCGGGTAAGTCCTTTTTAAGTCACATTACCTTATCAGATGAATATAGTAATGATCAATAATCTTACACGGTAAGGACGAGACAAGGAACAAGAGTCTTACTCGTAAGTGAGAGCGACGACTCTTACCACGGTACTTGCCGGATAAATTGTTGCATACAATATCGTTTTGGTGGAGCAAAATCTTACCCGGTAAGTAGTGGTAGTGTTAAATTTTACCGCTAAACACTTACGGGGTAAGTGTTTGGTAAACAACCACTAAAGGGCCATTTATAAAACATTTACCCGGTAAGTACTTACTGAGAAAATTCAATAATATTATTTACTTACTGGTAAGATTTTAGTCGATAAAAACGGTTTTTTATGCAACAATTTACCCAGTTAGAACTGACTATGGTAAGAGTCATTGCCCTCACTTACCGGGTAAGACTCTCGGTCCTTGCCTCGTTCTTACCGGGTAAGATTTTTAGTTCTTATAATATTCATCTCGTAAGGTAATATAACTTGGTAAACGCTTACCCAAGTAACCATTTGGTAAATGGCCCTAAGTTAAAGTCAAATAAATTAGAGTGAATTACACTAGCGGTCCCTGTGATTTGCTCAACTCTTGGATTTGATCCCTAAAACAAACTATATATATTGATGGTTTCTGACTTTTCATTTTCATAACACACATGGTCCATACACTTAACAATGTTAGTTAGCAATCATTATGAAAGAGTCATTGGTCTTTAAACAAACTTTAGAGACCAAAAATGCAATATGCTCTAATATATAATGTAATTCACGTATTTTCTCAAACTTTTTATTAAAAAAAAATATTTATACATCCATTCACAAATCAAATATCTTAAATATAGTATATATTAAAATAAAAAATTTATATTGATTTAAAAAAGATTAACGCTAAAAAATCTCTAGTTAAAAAAAACAAAAGAAATCGAGATAAATTCACATATATTTTGAGTTGAGAATTGAAATATGCAACCAAAAATATTGAAAATTATGTTCGGTTAATATGAGATATTAATATATAGTCAAATTATAAATAACTAGAACAGTACTGGCGTAATGCAGCGAGATACATCTCGATTTTAATGTTCTATTTTATTATTTGTCTCTGTTGATGTTATAATACGATTTTATGTGTTTTTAATAAAACAATAATGATTTTATTTTTGAATAAATATAAATTTAAAGATATCATAAAAATTTTAAAAAAAAATATCAATGTTAATATCAAAATAAACTATTTAAAAGTTTTCATTTTTTTATGTAATTTCTTTAATTTTTTTTATAATTTAATTTAAGTTTAATAACAAAATAATTTATTTTTGGTTTAATAATATAACATTTTATAAAGATAATAATTAAGTATTCTGTTAGAACACAATGATTATCATAATTATATTTTAGATTTTTTATATTTAAAATGAGATGTTTATCCTGTATTTGATTATGTTTATCTGCAGTTAGTTATACGAGTTCAGATATGAAGCTTTAATAAGTTGTACTTACGCACAATCTACTTGCAATCTTGAGTTTTTAAGTATTATGCATTAATAAACAGTACTTTACGCATAAAAAGTGGTTTTAAGAGTTTTTGTCAAATATTTTATAATATAGTATAGATTACAATAACAATAAAATAGAAATTATAAATTAGGATTAGATAATACTAATTATTCAAACAATTAAGAAAAAAGTATCACTACAACAAAATTAGGTTTATACAACGCCAAAACAAAATAAGCGTTCTAAAAGCCATCTTTTTATAGAACGTTTGTTTTTATAAAAAACTTTTTTAAATAGTGTTATATAAAATTGCTAATGTGACGCTTTATATTATAAGTATCCTAAAGACTTGTTAGAATGTATAAAAACGTCCTATAAACTTATTGCAATGCATTTAGATATATTTTTTATTTTTAATCCTATAAATTAAGGGGCCGTTTACCAAACGCTTATTCGGGTAAACTCTTAACAAGTCACATTACCTTACGTATGAATATGGTAAGGACCAAGAATCTTTACGCGGTAAGAGCAAGACAATGACCAAGAGTCTTACCCGGTAAGTAAGGACGAAGACTCTTAACACGATCAGCACTTACCGGGTAAATTGTTGCATACGATGCTGTTTTTATCGACTAAAAGCTTACCCGGTAAGTAAGTGATAGTTTTGAATTTTACTGGTAAGTGCTTACCGGGTAAGCGTTTGATAAACGGCCCCTAAGTCTTGTAAAGTGTTTTATTAGGACGCTTAATTTTTTGGTGTTATATAAACCTAATTTTTTTCTTATTTATTTTATTTTGTTTAATGAAGAATTAAACATAAAAAAATGAGAGAAAAGTAAATGAAAATACCTGAAGAAAAAGCAGGGGAGAGAATTGAAGGTCAGGGCCAAGAACATGATCTCGATAAGCGAGTTCACTCACATCGGAATGTTTCATCTCCACCCATTCATCGATGCTCGTGTTGCTCTCCGCTTCAACCACCCTAACGCCGCCGTCGTTACACTTGATGAACGGCCGGTTGTCTTCCGGCCGTCGTCGGATCCGGCCAGCCACCGTGAAGTACCGGCTTAGGAGGTGAGACATGGCGGTTTTCAGATCGGAAATGATTAAACCTAATTCCGCAAATTCATTGTTGAAGAAATATACTGCTTTAATGTAGTGATGTTTCATGGCCAAATCGGTGTTTGTGAGGTGGTGGACGGTGTTTTCCACCGTCATCTGACCGGGAACCACCGTGGATAGACGGATGTTGGAGAGTTTTGCCTCCATGGCTGTGGTGCTTTGTAAAGTGAACTATCATAACCATTTTATAGAGGAAATATTTTCATAGGTAAACAAAACTATGCATGATGGTTCCAATCAGAGTTGCTTAAAAACCCGATCAACCCGATGAACCCAACTCAACCCAATTCAAACCAACGCGAAATAATTCAACCCGAAGTAACCAGATGTCTAATCGAGTTGTAAAATTTTCAAATCATAGGTATTGGGTTGATAATGGGTTACTATTATTTGAACCCAACCCAACCCAATCCAATGAACCCGATATCCTTTTATTTTTTGGATTTAATATGATTATTGAATTTCTATTAATATATGCATTAGACAATAACACTATCACGTACGCTCTTCATATACACATCTTTTCAATCTATTTACATCTCTATATAACTCATTCGTTTATATGTTCAGTAATTTTAAACATTATACACGTAAATTGAGAAAAAATTAACTGAATGTGATATACGTAAGAAGTTTGAATAAGTTATATCAAATGGTTGATGATGAAAAATAAATTATGAGTAGAGAAATAACATATTCAATGTTAGAAGAATATTTTAATGTACCAAAGTATCGACCCGACCAACCCGTACGGTTTGGGTTGGGTTGGGTTGCACTTTCGTTTGGGTTGGGTTGGATTAAGATTTTTCAAACCGTAATTAGATAGAGATGGGTATGTTTGTTTGCAGTTTAATGAGACTCACAACTTATTCAGTCAGTTATATTATCATAGATATTAAAGATTTTAAATTATTTTACGAAATTCAGATTTCTTAAAAACATTTTGTAAAATCAAACTGTCTTTTTATATTGGATGTGTTTGGAATTGTTTATTTGAAACAATTTATGTTTTTATATATAAGTATTTATCAACTTATTATAAGCCATAAGAGTTTAATTTCTTCAAAAACTTTTTATTACCGGTTTGACACCGATATAAATTGTTTATCCAAACACTAAAAAATGTTTATTACTAATATCATATCAGAATAAGTTAATAAATTATTTTCATCGGTTACTATTTGACTCACGTTTTTACCGTCCATTACGGACATGCAAAACTCGTGCACATTTATTCTCTCAATAATAATATTTATCATGTGATGCACCTTTTAAGAAATTATTTGATTGGTTAGAAAACCATTATAAAATTTCTTCTGGCAGCTTTTTTCTAAGCAAGAAATTTCAAATAATAATATAAAAAAAGCTAAAAATAAGTCATCATGTTAATTACATTGTTTTATTCAGAGTACAACAACAAATTTTTGGCTATTTATCCAAATACTTACTTGGTAGTGTTTATCTATAGGAGTTAATACAATAATTTATTTTGATGAGTAAGATTTTAATACATCAAAACGTATTGAATGCAACAATTTACCGGGTAAGCGCTTATCTGGGTAAGAGTCGTAATCTTCACTTACCGGGTAAGACTCTCCATCCTTCTCATCCCTCTTACCCGGTAAGATTCTTGGTCCTTGTTATGTTCATTCGATAAAAAAAATTTACTTGGTAAACACTTACCAAGTAAGCGTTAGTAAACGGCCCCTTAGTCTAATCGTTTGTTGAAAATAATATGTTTTGCCTCTGTAATTACAACATGATTATCGTGATTTGTAAAAATGTCTGGATCTGATCGCACTTTTTAACAACCGTTAAAAAATTTCGTTAAATGAAGGGCATTTTTGTTCTTTTATTCATTTTTTGTCCTTTGACCAATCAAAATCAATTTTATGATTTGGTCCATGTGGTTTTTGATTGGATAAATAAAAAATAAAATTGAGAAAAAGACCAAAATACCCCTCCTTTAACAATTGTTATAGGAAGAGATCAAATTTGAACGTTTTTACAAACCATGATGGTCATCTTGTAATTTTGAAACTATAGAAATAAAAAAAGTAATTTTTGACAAATCATAGCGACATATTTGAGTGATGTAGATAATCCGTCGGGAATTAGCAAGGGATTAACGATGGATAGACCACAAACCCATTCCATCCCTAATTATCGAGGGATTAGCGATGGATATGCCACAAACCCTTTTCGTCCCTAATCCCCCGCTAAATAGCGACTATTCGGGTTTGTGGTCTATCCCTCGCTAATTGGTATTTGTAGCTAATTCGTCACTAATTAGAAAGGGATTAGCCTACTTTTCTTATTTTTTTCATTTTTATGTGTTATATGTACACATGTGTATGTGCATGTGTCATATATATACATGTGTATGTGTTTCATGTATCTGTCAGTCAGTGTTATACGTATGTATACATGATGAACATATGTGTTGGTTACTAACCACGATTGGATCTATGTATCCATTGTTGAGAATACATGTCTCAGATGATGTATATATGTTTGTATGCATACGTATATGTGAATGTATAGATAATGTGTGTGTGTTGTTTGACAACCGTATATGATGTGTATATATATATACACACACATACACACACATGTACGTGTATACGTGAATGCATGTATTGATAATTATAATGTGCGTGTTTATGTTGTTTAGTAACCACATACAAATAGGTAATAAATCATCATTGATGTTATTGGGCCTTAGTAAGTCACAAAGAGTCTTATTGGGCTATAATGGATCTTAGTGGGTCACTGGGTCTTAGTGGTTTTATCGAATCCAATAGACATCATATTCATATATAGTGGGTCAGTGTCGATTTAATCGACACCAAAGTCTGCAATGATGGGCTGTATCACCACCATATTTACGGTTATGGCCTCCTCCGTATCTACCGCCTCCGTAACACCAACACCTCTTTCACGGCGACCTCCACCACCGCTTCCACCATTGTTAGATCTGTGTTACTTCTCCAGCGAAAGTTCAAACGAGAGAAGAGAAATAAGCAAGAGGTGACTTCGTATCCGCCGCCTCCTTCACGAACACTACCACCACCGCCTCAACCACTGCGAGATCTGGTTACATATAGGTTACATCTCCGACGAAAGTTCAATCTAGAGAGGAGAGAGAAGAAAGAGGTGTGGGCTTCAACTAGGGTAAATTGAAAGCAACTATGTAACTGTAGGATTGGAATGAGTAATTAATTATGGAACTTATTTGTTATAAAAAATCTAAATTGTCAAATTACCAAATTATCCTTTTATTTTATTTTAAAAATTAACATTAATAATATTAAATGAGTGACTCACATTGGATCACATGGTTACTACAAACTATTTAGTTCTCATTTGATTAGACCCCTATATATACGTGTGTGTGTATATATATATATATATATATATCTCGAAATGAGTGTCAAATTAAAGATTGAAGAAATCTTGTTTTTTGATTTAATTTGTTTAAATCAAAATTTTATAATAATTTAAATATTTTAGATTTAATAATAAAGATGTAATTTATTTAGCTTGAATGATAATTTTTTATTCGATAATGGTAGGGCATTATATCTGTATTAGTAGGGCTTAACGATTATCTTTTGTTTTAACAAGTTTATAAGTTGGTTGTTAGTTCATTTTGAGGGTGTTCAAATAATTGTAAGAATTTATACGTATATTGTAATAAATTGTAACATTCAGTTTTTTTTATGAAATTTACACTAACAGACAGTAGATGATATTTGATAAGTTGTTTTTCAGAATTAGATTTTTTGAGTGATACGGATTCGTACTAGTGGAAGCTAGAAACCCTAGCTTGGGTAACCCGCCTTCGGAAAAGACGAACAGAAAACAATACGTACTTTTTTTTATTCAAAAAAAATCCAACACCCTCCAACCTTTGATTACAATATTTAAATAGAAAAACTAAAGAGATAAACATGGGGTATAATCCCGACAACTAAGGCAAAGATAACTGTATAAAAATAAAACAATACTTAAAATAAAAAGATGGTTGGATGGGTTCTTGATGCCTAGCCGGCGGCCCATGCTAGCCACGAGTTCTTGATGGGCCGGTGCTATTATGAATGAGCCCGGGTGGTTCGTCTAATGGACTAGGATCCATATCATTGAGTTTTTGTCAAATATTTGGTAACCTTTTTTTGAGAACTTATGAAATTGTAATAACCTTGAGAACTAGTGCACCATGTGTTATTTTATAACATCTAAGGCTAGGATTTAGAACATCGATTAACATATATTTGTTTAATAATATTTTAACCTGTTTGTGAAACAAAACATACAAGTAAATTTTTGTGATATTGTATTTCTTGCTCATTGTCAGACAATCACTTATTCACAAACTTTGTGTCGGACAACTGCACGAGCCCTTTTGGCATGCCATAAAGTGTGAATTGCACATATGAATCAAACACACGGTGAAACAAAAATATATTCATCAATACATTAAATGCTAGTCTTAGATGAGAAAAAAGCTTGTGACACAATACCTTAAGATAAAAGTCCTCACGGTTATCACAAAATATGGAGTTCTCAAATGATTAAGCCCCTATATATAATGAGAGGTTCATTTGAGAAGTGGTAAGTATCTGCGAATTAAGAAGTGATCTCAGCCCTTCATACGGTTAAGAATTACGGCTTTGACAGGTTAAAGATTGCGACTTTGACTGGTCAAGCGAAAAATAGTGGGGTAGTTTCGTAACTTTTACAAATAGGCAGCAAACAAGTGCATACATAAACTCATAAAGGCATATATGAAATATGTGAATCACATGAGTTCATATGTGAATTAGTTAAATAGTTCATATATGAATTACATGGGTTCACATGCACATTTGTTTTGCCGCCTATTTGTAAAAGTTACTAAACCATCCCTCTATTTTTCGCATACTATGCGAATAATTATTTAGTGCTTCACATTCAAAGCCGCAAATCATTACCAGATGAAATATTAGGATCACTTATGTACTTGTTAAATACTTATCACTTCTCAAATGAACCTGTGTGTGTGTCTGTGTGTGTATATATATATATATATATATATATATGTGTGTGTGTGTGTGTATCATGGGCGGACCTAATGTGGTGGCATGGGTGGCACGTGCCACCGTATTATTTCGCGGCCGAAGGGTAAAAAATTTAGGTTTGTTAACGGTGCTACCATATCGTTTTAGAAGGTGCTACCGTATTTCCTTGAAATCCAAATGGTGCAACTAAAACTCAAACAAAACAAAACCCAAATAACCAAAACCATATTTTTTGTAATTATTTTTGGGTATATTGTCACACCCCGCCTAGGCGGAAACGCGAAGTGTGACGGAGAGGATTGTCATAACACAATGATATGCTAATAGAGAACTCACTAAATGAATATTAATTCAAGTGTCATAACGTCTCTTCCTCGTCACAAGTGGAGACTTGTACCGTGGTTAGACAATTCCATGACATCACATAGTCAACAAAAATTTAAACAAAAGTACTTCCCACAACCTGGGACAAGTTTCAAACAAAAATTTCAAAGATAGAGAAGCACACCAATAAATTCGAATATGTGCATTCAGGAACTTAAAAGGAAAAAAAACCCACGCGGGGAATCCCTTAGGTCTCTCTAAGGTCCACAAGCAACCCTAGCACTCTTAGCCAYTTTGATGAGTATTACCTGAAAATGAGTACTCGAAAACGTCAACATAATGTTGGTGAGCTCGTAGGTTTAAATAACAAAAGAGGATTTGATGTGTATCGAGAGCGTTTAGGACAACAGTGTGTATACATATATCGCAATTCAGCACTAATACATAGGAATAATTGTATAACCAATTTAATCATACAACAAGAACATGATAGGTTTCCAAACATGTCATCTACCAGCTGAAGCTAAACCATTGGCTTAATAGGAATATAGGAATCACATCTCATATAGGCATCAACACTAGTACTTTTATTGCAATAGTAAGCACACAAATTGTCCATATGAATAAAGAAAAGGGCTCAACACAGCTTAAAAAAAACAGTTAAATAACTTTTGAGTATCATTTCCCCCCCAAAAGAAGTATATAAGTAAAAGGGGCCACGAAACTCACATGTGTGTGGATGGTATTAGGTATGCGAGAGGTCAAGCAAGTAATCTACAATTAAACAAGGGTGTGTATGAGCTACACATGGCCATGGCTTAAAATCTTACCATTGTAATCTCGTAATCGATGGAATATACATGATCGGCCTGGTATTTCTAAAGTACAATTTTACCAAGTGTCGTAAAACTATAAGTTAATTAGTTGTGGGTAGTCATCTCGACCTAAGTATCGATGGTTTGCCCAAGTTTTATAAGTTTGGTTTCTTAACCGAAATTTTAGGTTACTTCAAGAATTTTTCCTATACCTTAAATGAATTAGATAAGGTTCCAAAATTTAATGGTAGAGACTTCCGAGTCTTAGGTATTTTCAGAAATTTTCCTTAATTTTAATTAATGTTTTACTAATTTAAAAAAAATAACATAAATGTACAAGTCAGTAAATCGTTCTGTTTTGCGCAATAGAAAGTTATATACAAAATAAAATACTTAAAGACCTCCAAAAATTTTGAAATTTTTACAGAGACTAATAGACATATTGAACTCAATCTAGAAAAAGTTTTACCAAAGAATTCGAAAAAAGAGGGAGTTATGAGGCACCCAAAACATCCTAGATTTTGTCCCAAAAATTCCAGCTTTGCGACCCTGAACGATAAAGGCTTTTTGACCAAGTTAATATTGTTGTTTTGACACGAAACCACTTGGAACAGAAAGTAGACTCATTGAAATTGAACCTAGACCCAAAATTCGTATTCTAACTCCATGTTATGACTGAGATACGGCCTCTCCAAGTCAACACATTTTCTGCCCAGATTCTGGAATGGATCAAGCGACATTGTTTTTACAAAACAACCACACCAAGGACTCTATTATTAACCAAGACTCATCAAAACTTATTCTTTTATAAAATCTAAATGTTTTTAATCAAAAATATATATTCCATCCATTAGAGTTACATTAACAATCGAATGAAAACCATGAAGATGATAGAAAGACAAACAAGGTGAAGGTTTTTACCAACTCAACGATTTGTGATTAAGATATCACTTGTAGGCTTCAAGAACAAAGCTTTGAATAACTTGATGGTGATGATGATTCTTGACCAAGCAAAAGGAAGAAAAGAGAGAGAACGTTGTGTTTTGATTTTTCTTAGAAATGAGAGTAATTAGGGTTTAGGAGGAGATAAAGAAGATTTGAAGATTATCCACAACTAACTATTATATTTAAATTTTAAAATTCCATGGATAATTATACATATATATATATATATATATATATTATTTAATTTATTTAAAACTAGTTGATTTATTTCTTTATATGATAAGCTCCTTTGATAATATTAGTTTTTTTAAACAACCTAACTAGTTAACATTATTAACTCAAATCATTTTGCTTAAGGCTTTTAGTCACCGGTACAATGCACATAAAACATTTGTATAGACCAATTATGTACTCGGGAAAAGAAATTCAATTTAGGAATTATAAACAGTTAGCTTTCCTCTACTATTAGAATGACTAGAGTATTTAAGGGGAAAAAAAATGAACCCACCCAACTCCTAAAATTTCACACCTTATGTTTCAGGAAGCATGTGAGCACATAAATTTACTAAAAGGGCTAACGTTAGGTTTCGAGTTACGGTTGACTAACCTGGTTTGGTGACGGATGTCACATATATATTGACCGTTTTCAAAAGATGAAGACGCATCGGGTACAAGTTTAGGAGTTGTTTATCGGTACTTAGGGCTGTAAACGAACCGAACGAACACGAACGGAGGCTTGTTCATGTTCGTTCGTTTAACTTAACTGAACAAACGAACGAACACGAATGGTAAACGAGCGAAAATCTTTGTGTTCGTGTTCGTTCGTTTAGAAATAAGGTGTGTTCGTATTCGTTTATGTTCGTTCGTAAACATGCTAAAGGAACGTAAACGGACGAACATAAACGAACGAGCTAAACGAACATAAATAAATATTATTTGAATTCAAAGTAAATAAATAAAAGATAATATATTAAACTTAATATATAAACGAACATAAACAAACGAATATAAACGAACGGTAAATGAACGAACGAAACTCTTGTTCATGTTCGTTCGTTTAACTAAACGAACAAAAGAAAATAGTTCATGTTCGTTCATTTATTAAATAAACGAACATAAACGAACTTCCCGCYGAAYGGTTCACGAACGRTTCGCTGAACGTTCGGTTCATTTACAACCCTATCGGTACTATAAAAACCATATTTTTTGTAATTATTTTTAGATGTATATTATACTATATTAATTATATGGTGCCACCGTTTGAAAAAATTTATGGGTCCGTCCCTGGTGTGTATGTATGTATATATATATGGTTGGGTTCCGGTGAGAATGAGAGTTAAGGTGAGAAGCGTAATAAGAGATATCTACCATTGGATGCATATTAGGATAAGATACATCGAGATGAGATGCACTAAATCAATCCCTTTATCAAACGTGATTCATGGATGGGTTTAAGATTAACTTTTTTTACGCTTTTCACCTTAACTCTCTCTTTCTCACACAATTTTTCGCATATATATATATATATATATACATATACATATACACATACAGAGGTTGGTTCAAATACTAACCAAAATTATTGTGCAAACTATGCTAACTAATATCAACCAATCATGTTCCATCTTTTAGTTAGGTTCAAATGTAACTCACATATTAATTGTAAGAGTATTTAGGTAATATATCATTCTTATGTAACTCCCAAATATTTTAATTGGGAGTTACAAATCTTAAAATATCACTAATTGATCTTCATGTAATAATGACATTAAGTTTCACATGTGTTCATCTTACTGAATTTTACATTTATTCTTCCTATAATGGTTTTGATATTGTAAATTTGAAAAAAGTCCCTTTTGTAAAGATTTCGTTATAGTGCGAGTAATATGGATAATCATAGAGTAAAACGGATCGACGACAATGAGAATGAAAAAGCTAAAAGCGTCTGCGAATACATTCGGAATTTGAATTCTAAAAGTGAAGAAAATAATCAATAAGTGTCTCAATATGAACATACGATAGCTATGAACATGCTAATGTGAACACGCCTACATTAAAGATTTGAGTTCGGGATGACAAACARTATACATTCTTCACTAAGTTTTGAATTTTAGTAAATCCACATCCTTGTTGCTCTATTTAATTATCTACTTTTTGTAATAATAGTTTTAGTTTTGAAGACTAACTACATAGGGGCTGTTCATTATGTTCATTAAAGATTTGACTTCGAGATGACAAACAATATACATTTTTCACTAAGTTTTCAATTTCAGTGAATTCACATCCTTGTTGCTCTTTTTAATTATCTATGTGTAATAATAGTTTTAGTTTTGTTACTGTTTTATGTCATATAGCACAAATCATATCATGCTTGTATAGGGGTTGTTCATTATGTTCACTGTGCTATATTACTTGATCACACACATAGCGATTACATTTTTTCATACTAGGATGCATTAAGACATTTGTGCACAAACACACATATATTAACAGATATCAAATCAACACAAATAACACAGACGTAGACGTTGGGATTCATTACTGTTTTATGTCATATTGTTGATGTTCATTAGGTTCACAAATCCAAACTTGTATGTATTTGTGAAGTGTTGTGTGTTGCGTGTGTGTGATGTTCATTAGGTTCACACATCCAAACTTGTATGCATTTCGCCAAAATCATCCATCGTTTTGATGAATATTATGAACCAGATTTTTBGSYAATGATATACACTATTGATCGTATAGATTGGCAGTTTCGTAGTTAATTGGAGGTTACGAAATTGTCTGAATAATATAGGTTCACGATGTGATGCGATTTTCTTACAAAATTACCTTTTGAACAATTGTTCATAGACATTTCATTTAATGCACTAATTAAATGATTATTTTTGTAGTCTCATTTAATAATGACCGTTTGATGAGAAAATGAACGATCAAGATCGGTTAGCATAGTTTGCACAATAGTTTGGGTTAGTATTTGAACCAGCCCCTACATATACATATACATATACATGTATATGTATACATATACAAACGGTCATTATTAAATGAGACTACAAAAATAATCATTTAATTATATGTATATGTATACATATACATGTACATGTATATGTATACATGTATATATATATATATATATATATATATATATGAATGTTCATACATTGTTCGCCAACATGCGAAAACATGAGTTTTGCTTAAAAGATATGCATTCTAAATATGCATATTTTGGTTCCAGTGTGTTTTTATATCGCTTCTTGCTAAGAACCCAAAGTTGTGCATTTCATGATTATTGCATACTGTAAAAATGGTAATTTCTATTATAAAGTTATAAAATGGGTGAATTCAAAAGAGGGTTATACCAAAAGAAAGTGATAGAGAAAGTACGAAAGTCTTATTGCTTTCATTTATTGCATAAGGTCTTGTCAAGTTTGTAAATACGTTGTATATATCGATCATATATCTGGTATTCAATCTAAAAAGGCAAAACTTGACGAGTTCTAAAAGGACTCATCGATGCTTAATTTAGAATGTAAAGTATACAGTGCGAGTATGAAACCACATGAAAACAGACCAAATGTGTGTGAGCACTTTTACAAACTACAACCCAAACTACATAATGCAGTAATAAAAAATATAAACTACAAACTGTATCGCGAAGGTTCTAAACCTGACGGTCTAGTATGGCACGAGCAGGTTATGCGGTTTGGCACAGCGCAAACGAATGATTTTCTCTTTTAAACAATCATTTTCTGAGAGTTATCTAAATTTGGAAATTTTACTTGATATTGAAGAAAGTTTTGAAAGATCTGTTGAGCAAAAAAAATCCCAAGAATCTCTACTTTTTCCAGATATTTGTTGGAGATGTTTTTTTGGCTCGACCAAGTCAAA
This sequence comes from Cynara cardunculus var. scolymus, assembly GCF_001531365.2. NCBI lineage: Eukaryota > Viridiplantae > Streptophyta > Magnoliopsida > Asterales > Asteraceae > Cynara > Cynara cardunculus. The sequence continues at coordinate 642,490 of NC_037533.1, forward strand.
TAGTTAAAGCAGTTGGTTAGAGTTAGCTCGTGTTAGGCATGGCAACGGGGCGGGGATGGGGCGAGTTTTGTAATCCCCGGCCCCGGTTTGTAGTAACATCCCCCGGTCCCCAGCGGACACGGGGATTATCATCCCGTCCCGGTCAAATCTCTAGCAATCCCCTATCAAAACCCAATCAATCCCCAGTCAAACCCTATAAATAACATCCTTTAGTTTGATTCTACCGGGGATCCCCGACCCCATCCCCGGTTTGAGTAACATCCCCCGTCCTTGGTTTGAGTCTATCGGGGATCCCCGTCCCCGGGACCCATTTTAGTGGGGAATCCCCGTCCCCGTTCGGGTCGGGTGAGCCGGGTTCCCTACCGGGTCGGAGCAAATCACCATCCCTAGCTCGTGTTTGCGAACCCTTTTGCTGAATTGGCTCGTCTTCTCTACGTACTAAGAAAACTGAGAAGGTTTAATCATCGAAATGAAAAAAATAATGTTGTTTAGTGTCCAAAAAGAAACAAAATTGAAAAGTCAGGGACTGAATCTGGTGGTTTTAATACTTTGGTCTACACTGTCTAAATTGGGATTTCTTGACATATGACGCCGTCTCTCTCTCTCTCTCTCTCTCTCTCTCTCTCACTCTCGGCGAGAAACATGCACGGAAGACCGAGGAAATCTGCGACACCAGTAGACGAGAATGCATCAGCTCTCAAGGCTGCTAAGATTCGATCTCTTCAATCTCAATTTCTTCAAAATCATCACAACAAGATGTACAAATCGTATCTCAAATATCCATTTTTTTGTGGTGTTCTTTTATCCAAAATGCATCGATTGATCTGTGTTTATATTTTGGGCTTCGTCGTTGTAGTTACACTAAAGAAGCCCTTGAAATCAATGCGAAGCTTATCGAGGTTAATCCTGAGTTTATGACCGCTTGGAATTATCGAAAACTGGCATTTGAGCATAGTCTCAGTAGTCAATCTGAGGCTGAAAAGGGAGATTCGGATCATATCAAATCAATCATCGATGAAGAATTGCGAGTTGTAAGTTCCTATGTTGTTCACATTTCTAATTCAATTGCTTCCTTACACTTCCTATTGCATTTCATTAATACGAATTTCTAATAAAAGAGGTCATTTAACTCTGTGATCAGACGAGGTATATTTAACCTAGAAACTGCTATGAGTGTTAAATTGGTTAGATTTACAACAATTATAATACTTTTTTCAAAATTTGCAGCAAACCTGGCTTTAAGTTTCTGGTTCATTTCATATAGGGTCTATTTGTTTGGTTCATTTCATTGCGTTAAATTTATGGTTTTAGTTTGGGTTTCCGATCCTTATTTATGGACCCAGGAAAGGAAAATAGGAAATGGGAGAGAATGATCAAATTGAATTGAAAAGTACTGAGGTTTGGACTTAGAAACTCCAAATGTAGCTTTTCTTGAATGGTAGGAGCAATAAAGAATTTCCAAAGTTTTTGTGGCTTGTACTTGTTATCTATTGGAGGAGGTTACACATTTAGTAGGTGAGCAACTGTGCCAATTACTGTTTGCAAGAATGAAGTCTGTTTGACTTAAAGAATATTGAAGATGGAAACTACCTTGTGGAAAAACATAAAAGATTGTTCAATTGGAGATGTGTCACTTCTCCCAGCATTTGGTTTTATGAAGTTTTAATCAATGTCTTAAATGCCTCAAATTGGTCTTGCTAGATAAAATTTTGACCTTATATGTAGGTAGAGAATGCATTAAGGAAGAATTTCAAGTCGTACGGAGCTTGGCATCACCGTAAATGGGTGGTAAGCAAAGGAAATTCTTCAACAGAGAGGGAATTGAGGCTTTTAAATCTGTTCCAGAAGCAAGACACCCGCAATTTCCATGCATGGAACTACCGAAGGTGAAGACCTGTATTTGGTCATATATTTAATCAGGAAGTTATGTAATTTACATGAACCTTATTTATTATACCTTATTTAGATTCATAGCAGGCATGAAGAGCATATCGGAGGAGAAGGAGCTACAGTTTACAACAGATATGATAAATGATAACTTCAGTAATTATTCTGCATGGCATAATCGTAGGTATGGCCATCTATTTTGAATTTGCATGTGTGTAGATGACCATATTGTTTAAGGGGGTGTTAAAAGAACCATCAGTTATGTGCTTATATAGAAATGTTTGGGCATCTGTGCAGTGAAATGATAGTAATACTGTAATAGTCCATATGGTTCGTGAAATAAAATAATTATGCTGCTCTGACTAGAAAAGTGATTATTTTTTCTAGTGCATTCATGGATTCGTTAGGAAACGCGTGGCAATTACCATTTTCTTAAACAATTAGCAGATTAATGATTCCATATATTTGAATTTCCATCAAGAGATGGAAGAGTGCCCATATTTCCAAGTACATTAAAGAAAAAACCTATTAGGGTAGTTAAACTATTGAGAAGGTTCCCAAAAAGATGTTATTGAACTGGCAATAGCAGCAATACATGGAAAATTCATTAATCATGCAGCTCCATATTGGTCTATACTCGGAGAAGTAATAATGTAAATAGTGAAGGCATGAAACCCGACTGAACCTATACATCTAATTTGTAATTACTTGTCTAGCATTTGTTCTGCAAATTATTCCTTACTCCATGAACTAACCATTTAACTATAATTGGACATAATGCATGTTGTCCTCAATGTGCCCTTTTGTCTTGTACTTCATGATATATGAACCTTTAGTTGTGGTAGCATATCTGGGTGTTGACATGATAACCTTTCTTATTATGCGTAGAGGTTGTTTCCTTGAATCGAATCTGTGATCTTTCAGTCACATAGGAGTAACCTTTCCCTTGACTTTTTTTAAAACCCTTAAATTTTTGTTCCCACTAGAAACATGTCTTATTGGAGCATATGACATATTTCGATGGGGCAGCTCATCTCTATATTGATTAGGTGCACTTCCATTTTATTAAGGCTATAATAAGATTTTTATTTTTGAATACATTTTAGTGGAAAATATACCAGATCTTTCTATATATATTTTAACGAAAATTATACCTGACGTTCCTATGCATTTGAATGGAAATTGTAGCCAACTTTTCTGTCTATATTATATGATTTCTTGATGCCTGCTCACTTATGGATTTCTACAGTGTACTCTTATCTCATCTGCTGGAGAAAAAGGTCGAAGGATATTTTCCAAAGGAAACCTTTTTAACAGAGGAGTATGAGTTTGTACGCAATGCAGTTTTCACTGACCCAGATGATCAAAGTGGGTGGTTCTATCATCTCTGGCTTCTGGATCAAACTATTAAACTCGACATGCCTATTTTAGCTTCGTTCTGGCCTCCTCCTGGTTCTGATCTTAATGTACCAATAGATCTAGATGCTAATAAAGCGACCTTTCCTGTCATTCTCTATTTTAATGAACCTGTTGAAGGTGTAAGCTCTCAAACAATTACCGTTCAAACTGAGTATGACATACATGATAATATTACTTGGAGTCCACTTTCAACAAATAAATTTGGATGTGCTCTAGCCTGGGTGACACATATGAGAATACCCCATGAGGAACTTGACTCATCAAAGACCTATCAAGTGAAAATTAGCTCTGAACATTCCCAAGGCATAACTTCTTTGAGTGGTGTTTCGCTTAACCGACCCTGGTCTTTTGCATTTACTGTTTCTGTATGCCAGCATCTGCAACCTGCTGAAGGACAGAGTTTAGGGAGGTTGTCATTGACAGATGAAAATTTCTGTACAATTGACACAAATTTGAACATGACAGCCTTGCTTAAATCAGCTTTTCAGTTCACAAATGATGATGAGCAACCGACGTCATCAAAATGGAAGTCTGAGATAATAGCTAGCGAAATATCTCAATACCGAGAATTATTATCATGGGCAGAGTGGTATGCTTGACTTCTTCTTTTCTAATCCTGAATCTCCATGCTCCACATTGCACACCGATTGTCCTCTTAATGCTTTTAATTTTTTTTTGTGTTTGATTGATAGTAAAATTGGGAAGCTTACACTTGCGAGATTATTGGTGGCTTATGATGCCATGATAACCGGCACTCAGTTTACTCCAAGTATTGCGGAGGAAGTTTTGCAACTATTAACGGAATTGATGAAGTTAGACCCCCCACATTACCAATATTACAAGGATGAATACAGCTTGATTTTGTTAAAGCAGGTAATTGTTTTCTTCGCTAATTATATTCTTTGGTAGGGGAGTAACATTTGTTTTCTATTAACGGGTTTAAGCGTAAGCACTGAGGTCTAACTAGTTGTGAGTATAGGTTCTATTTTTACATGTCTGCACTCAGATAGCTGTGATATTGCAGGTGACTTCTAGCAAGGAATCTTTGCTGAAATATTGCTGGCAATATAAAGAGTCAACTTCTTTGAATATCACTGGTCCTACGTGTTTGAGATTGAATTCTCTATCATTGTCGCGAATTGGATCCATTGAGCAGTTGTTGTGGGTGCAAAGTCTTGATCTCAGCCATAACCAGCTTCATTCTATAGAAGGTACAACATTTATATTTTGCATTCCAACTCACATGCATGCTTGACCTCTCTCACATATACTTGGCCTTTGTAAGCTTGTGGATTACATATATCCATCGATTCAATTGGTGTACTTTTGAGGAGAAGCAAGCTATTTTCCTCTTTTGAGATAAACTGTTTGGGTATGACTCGTGCTAATGAAAATGGCTCTTCTCAGTTTAAAAGTTTTCTTCCATTCACCCTTACCACTTTGTGTTTCTCGTGTGTAGTTCTTCTCACATCAAGTAACCAAAACAAACTGACTCAGTAAATCCCACTCAGAAGTCGAGTCGTGTCCGCCGAGTTGGGGGGGGGGGGGAGGGGTCGAGACTTAGCAAACCTGACCTCTAACACAAAAGAGTTGATCGACTGTTTCAGCCGAGACACCCCCCTCCCCAGGTAGCTTGTGCAAGAGTGTGAGCAGCCAGTTAGAAAGAATAAAGACTAGCATTTGGTGAGTGAAGCATTAGAAAAATAAGTAAGAAATAGTAATGATTAGGTACATTGAAAACATACATAAAGTTAAGCAAAGGAAAGCCCACACAGTGAAAAAGGCCAAAAACACGCCTCTAGACTAAACTGCCGCCCCCCCCCCCCTTTGAAAACCTCTCCAACTCCCTTCTGCACGCTCGTTAGATGCCCCCATATCTAATCTGCTACCCTAGTTGCTCATTACGCTCATGTCCTTGGAAATATCCAAGGCCGTCATGTTCTACCTTAGTTGCTCATCTCACATCAAGTAATTGAAACAACAATTACATCTTTGTTTCTTCATGTCATATGAACCCATGAAATGGAAGTGTGAGGATGCTATTCTATACACAATCCATTCTCCACTTTGTGAGGTACATCCAAGTTTTTCTCACATCAGTACATCACATGAATGTGATTGACCATCATAAAAATCCGTTTCTCTGCAGTCTGCACACCATAGAAGACAACTTGAGAATGTCAAAACATTATATGGCCTAGATGACGAATTGAACCCAAATGCTCAAAACGAATAGGACCTAAAGGTGTATTGGCAAATTGTGTGAAAATATAACATACTTTATTCCGGTTCCTATTTTGGGTAACTTACTTTCAAAACCTTCATTTTGGTATCTAAGATGGAAAATCTCAAAACATTTAAGTACATGATGACCAATTTAAACATTAATCCGTTACCATGTTGATGTGGCGAATGACGTGGAATACAACCAAGTATTATGTGCTGATGTGGATAATACTGTGGATTTTTTATATCAAATATATCTTATTTTATTTTTCACTAATTTCTATTAAATAATCTGAATATATGTATATTTAGAGTTAGAGTTAGGAAATCAAATTTTGGTAAGTAGGAAGGTTATAGAAAAATGTTAACATGGAAATATATTTACATACATTAACATATCTTAGCATGAAACGTTAACATATGTTAACATGTTAATTCATGTGAATGTCCGCTAACAAAGTACTTTCTATGCTTCCTACAAAATTTTGATTTCCTACTGAAATCCATCTATATAACACGACGTCATTTTTAACGCCTTTATGGGATTCCTTTATGGGATTCCTTTACAGGATTGGAGGCTTTGCAGCTTTTGTCATGCTTAAACCTTAGTCACAATAAACTCGGCAGCTTCATGGCTTTAGACCCTTTGAGATTCTTGAAGTCACTGAGAATATTGGATATCTCCCATAACGAGATCGGTGCACACACTGTGGACACAAAGAGATATCTGTGCTCATCTCCTCTATCGCATAAGGTTGCTTTCGATAAGAACTTCGAAGAATTCGCAAATGGTGATGCTAAAGTGATGGACTTCTGGGAACCCTTCTCAATTTTTGGAGGTCTAAATTTGATTCAGCTGGATATTATGGGCAATGCTGCTGTGGATGAAAGGTTTGTTTTATTTTTGGTTAAATTGTTGCCTGCACTTAAATGGCTTAATGGTGAAGAATTGCATTAGCTAGTAATTTGTTTGCATTGTCTTACCTTCCTGTACTCTTATGCATAGTTATATGCATTTTTATACATAAGTATCATCTTCATTTTCTCTAGGAATCATCGTGTGTCTGTTTTTGTAAATATTTGTTGGCCTTGGTGAGGATAATTTTGTATTTATTTATAAAGCACTTTCGGTTTTTCTTGGAATTTTTAAGAGGTACAATCATTTTTGTTTTACGTACATGCCTCAAAGCATCATATGACCACTCACATCTCACGGCCCTTAATTTTCTCTGATGATGCCCTTCGCGCGCGCTCTCTCTCTCTCCCGCATAAAATTTCAGCTCATTCATCCCGCTAATAAATGAGTATTGATATATACACATCTATATATATATAGACTTGGGATCATGTGAGACCAATCTGTTTTCGTGAGACCCGTGAGACCATCTTTTTACACTTGAAACTTCACAGCAAAATGCTGTGAAGGTAACTTTTTTTAACCTTCACAGTGTTTTTGCTGTGAAGGTTCGACTTTTTTTAACCTTCACAGTGTTTTTGCTGTGAAGGTTCGACTTTTTTTAACCTTAACAGTGTTTTTGCTGTGAAGTTTCAAGTGTAAAAAGGTGGTCTGACGGGTCTTACGAAAACAGGCTGGTCTCACGTGAACCCAACCCTATATATATGTATATATATATATTTCACAGTATTTTACTGTGAAGTTTCAAGTGTAAAAAAATGGTTTCATGGGTCTTACGAAAACAGGTTGGTCTCACATGATCCCAAGTCTATATATATATATATATATATATATATAGAGAGAGAGAGAGAGAGAGAGAGAGACTTGGGATCATGTGAGAACAAAGATTTTTCGTGAGACCCGTAAAACTAATTCTCAACCATTGGGTTAGATCTACAATTTGAACATTCATAATCATAAAATTGTCACGAGGCTTCTTAATAATCACAAAATTGTCACCATGCAACTTTAGACCATTAGATTATTAACCTATAAAGTTGATCAATGAACATAAATTGGTCTTACGGGTCTCACGAAAAACTCTTGGTCTTACGTGAACCCAATCCTATATATATA
>NC_037533.1:650138-651395 GCF_001531365.2 Cynara cardunculus var. scolymus
AAACCTTCACAGTGTTTTTGCTGTGAAGGTTCGACTTTTTTTAAACCTTCACAGGGTTTTTGCTGTGAAGGTTACGTGTAAAAATGTGGTCTCACGAAAACAGGCTGGTCTTACGTGAACTCAACCCTATATATATATATATATATATATATATATATATCAAAATAAGGTCAAATCATACATCGAAAATATTAAAAGTAAGTCTTGGTATACGTAAGAAGGAAATTAGTTGGTAGATTTGCATTTAACCTACCCCTAATGAATATAATATTAAGTTTTGCTTCTTCTTTTTTAGATTTGCATGTATTGTTTTCGATATTTGTTAGCCTTATGAGGTATACTTGTAAATAACCTGAACCCTGAACCATGAATCATAGCCTCATAAGGTATGCTTTCGATAGTCATTCGGATCAAGCATTAAATAGTTGTCATATATAAAAAAAAGACTTATCTTGTGCATATTGGATGCTCGTTCTAGAGTTTCCAGAACTTTTTCTCAAGCACGAGGTTTTCAGGAAAATAACCTCTTTATTCTTTGTAGTAGAGGAAATATATGTGTATATTCAGATAGATTGTTTTTATGCGATAAAACAGGAAATCTCATTACTAGTTATGTTATCACATAGAAATGGGCAAAAGCCGATTATGACTTATCCTGGTCAAAAGGTGTCATAGGTTACAACATAATCAGACACAGAGACAACTGTAAAATGATGTTAACAACCATACCAAGAAACACCAAAGGGTCTTTGGCCTAGCAGTATGTGAGTCTTTATCCTCCTACGAGGTCAATGGTTCAAACCTCACCAAAGATGAGGAGGGTGTGTGAGTTTATTTGTCTATTTGTTGTATATAAATACTATATACTTCCAGGAAAAAAAACACATACCAAGAAACTCACTTGATTTCTTGAAAATTAAGTTTCTATCTCTCAATTATTAGAGTCTCGTATTAGTTAGACTTGTTATCTATATTATATTATAAAACATTTGACAAAAACTTTTAAAAACCATTTTTTATGCGTAAAATACTGTTTTTGATGTATATTACTTAAAACTCAAGATTACAAGTAGATTGTGCGTAAGTACAACTTATTAAAATTCCAAGTCTGAATTCGTGTAATTAACTGCAGATAAACATAATCAAATACAGGATAAACATCTCATTTTAAATATAAAAAATCTAAAATATAATTAGGATAATCATTAAGTTCTAACAAAATATTTAATTATTATTTTTATAAAATGTTATATTATT
>NC_037533.1:651475-654985 GCF_001531365.2 Cynara cardunculus var. scolymus
TTAAAATAAATTAAAGAAATTACATAAAAAAAATAAGAACGTTTAAATAGTTGATTTGATATTAACATTGATATATATATATATATATATATTTTCAAATTTTTATGATATCTTTAAATTGAATAAAATCATTATTGTTTTCTTAAAAACACATAAAATCGTATTATAACATCAACGTAGACAAATAATAAAATAAAACATTAAAATCGAGATGTATCTCGCTGCATTGTACGAGTATTATTCTAGTTTCTTCTTAATATATATTATAGAATAATTTATTGAGGTTTATGAAGTGCAATTCCTCATAATGATAAAAACTTATATTCATTTAGAAAGACAAACAATCAACCCTAAAATGTCTCCAATTGTGTCCTAAAATGATTGGAATCATCCTTTATGGCATATACACAAAATACCCTCTGAAGTAAATCCATTAACTATGGCCAAGTAATAAAACAAATACAAGCAACAAGACATTTATTTAGAAATTGCTAAAATTATTCGTGATTTTTCTTCTGCCTCAAGAGATCCAGACTGTTTCCGAGAAAACCATCATCGTGTGAAAAATATTCGAAAAGCAAGGGTAGCGGCCACGATGTCCTGTAAATATGAATACGATTAATAAACATATATGCCTGTAAATAGGATATTAAATTATGAGGTGAATATTGAATCAGATAAACTTAGTTAACATACATTTTTGTTTTCAATAACAAGCATGCTCTTGAAGTGTTCTAACTCATTAGAACATTTAACTGTGCTCGTTGATGTATCTTCCCAAACGAGTTATAACCAGAATCAACCGATGCACACACACACAAATGGAATTCAATTCTAATTCCTGCAAAAATGGGCCCTAAGGTATTGTTTGAATTTGAAAGAATTGGAATGATCAACTTCGTTAACCAAATTCCATTTATGTGTTTGGATCCTTTAATGAAAATCATTGAACCTGTGAATTTCTTTATATTTCCCTCATTCATAGAATTGTCGATTCCTTGGTTCTACCATGAAATGGACAATTCTGGGTCATTTATTAAACACTTACCTTGGTAAGCACTTATCAGTTTAATTACTTTATCGGGTGAACATAATAAAGACCAAAGATTTTACTAGGCACGAGAGAAGGCAAAGATCGAGAGTCTCAACTGGTATGTGGGGATGATGACTCTTACCCAAGTAAGTTCTTACCATGTTATAAACGCTTAACATCAATCTGTTTTGATAACTGAGAATGTTACCCCATAAGGTAAATGATAGTGGTCACTCTTGCTGGTAAATGCTTACATGATAAGCTTAGGTAAACCCTTCATTTTGTATCAAGACTTGATAAAGACAATCATACCCTCTTTCTATTAGCCTTAACATAGAAACATATCACTGACACCACTAACATAATCACTGTTATTACCAACACCAATATTGTTGTTGTTGTTGTCATCACCACTATCACAATCGTCACCTCCTTCACTTCCTGTGTCGCCCTATCGCCGCTGTCGTTGTCACAACCACAAGTGTTTCCAACACCACGATCACTGTTGTCGTTGTCATCACCACTACCACTGTCATCTCCACCAGTGCCACACAGAACTACCATCGCCGCCACCACTGTCGTCACCACCAATTAATAACATTACATATTTTATTATCATATAACATTTATAAGAGTAAATTACAAAAAATGTCCCGTGGTTACCAAAACTTTGGTTTTCATCACTCGACTTCAATAAGTACACCCATAGCCTTGTGGTTTGCATTTCCTTTTGGTTTAGATCCCTCAGTCTAACGGTCATTTGAAGATTGAAGCCACTGTTAAGTGGGTTACATGCCCTCACATGATGGAGATGAAGTGGAACCCGAAGCATATAGAGATAGAGATGTAAGGCGGTGGTTGTCCCTTTCTTACTCCCTCGATGATTTTCGCCCCATATGAAAAAATAGAAGAAGAAAGTTATGGTTGTTTTCGTCATGGCTAATGTGATCAGGATATGGTTTATGATTCTTCTCCGTCAAGATCAAGATCTCCAGGGGGTGACGTTTGTTAAATCAAAAGGTAGTTTTAGGGTTTATTTACTTTTATTTTTGAAATCAGAAATAGTTGTTATATCCATTACATACTTGTACATTATAGAAGAAAAGGTAAAATGACTAAATCGGCCTTCACATGCCTAGCACAAGAGATACTTAAACGAATGTTTCGACTAGGGACCCAATCCAAAACGAAATGCAAACCATAAGGTTTATAAGTGTACCTGTTGAAGTCGAGTGAACAAAATCAGTTTCTATAAACCACATGGACAATTTTTTCTAATTTACTGTATTTATAATTGAAGTAAAGAAATTAATGAAAATGTAATGAACATTTATTCTGGTCATTTATCATTGTTTTATTGCAATTACATAGTTATATTCTACTAACCAAACAGACAATTTTAAATTCATTTAAACAACATCCATTCCACTTTTTGTCCACTAATCACATTCCTTGATACCGACTAAGGGTGTGTGAAACCTGAATGATTCGAAAATCCGAATCTGAACTGAAAATGAGGTGTTTTTTTTACAAAGCCCGAATGTGCTGAAATCTGAAATTCGATTTTTTAGGGGATATTTTTTAGGTGCGGTATAAAACTGTTAGAATAACATTCTATTATTGTTGGAACATAAAATATGAAGCGTCTTTGATAAATAGGGGTCTGAACTGTAAATAGTAAAAAATTGTGGGTCTAAACAAAATAACCCATGTGATGTTGTCTTCTCCACCCGATATGATCCATATTTATTTATTTTTTATTCATATTCCAAACCAACCAAAAAACCGTTCCATTTTCATATTTTTTTTTGCAGAACGCGTTTTATGTTATTTTATAAATGAAACCCATCAATTTCGTTAAGAAATCTCAGTAAAATAACCATATTTAAGTAACTCTCAAGATTGGGTTGGAAACACCATTAATAATATCATTCCAAAAACTTCGAAAATCATAGATAAAAAAACGATGAGGAACTCAAAATTAACAAGACAATAACGAATTAATACGCAGACTGTAATCGAAGACTTACCTCCAAAACGTGACCCAATTCTTGAACCCCAATAAGATTTATGACCCAAGAAAGCTTACGATGTTAATAAAATAATCTAAAATTTGATTATATCTGTAAACCCTTTATATTTATAGGATAAATAAAAAAAGATAATTATGAAATTTGAATTTTATCTCCAAAAGATACGATTAACACTTCTCCAAAATATATCTGAAACTTATTTAATTTATTTTGTATTTTTTTTTATAAAACTAGATTTGCATAGAATTATAAAACCCCATCAACTTTTAAGCAGCTTAAATTTAGCCTTTAATAAAAAAAAAACTTATTTTTATTACTTTTTATGACAAATAATAATCGAGATAAATATCATATCGAAGAGCATGAAATTTTCATTTTTTTTATATAATTTGTTTGATTAAAATATTAGTAATTTTCAATATAATATCCGTAATTTTAAAAAAA
>NC_037533.1:660470-662537 GCF_001531365.2 Cynara cardunculus var. scolymus
GTGTAAGGAATAGGGGTGTGGGTGTGGGTAGTGTGGGTCTTAGGTGAGAAGGGGGTGTAAGAGATGGGATGGGGGTAGGTGGAAGTAGTACTCTAATGAAAGGAAAGAGGTTGGGGAAAAGGGGACAAAAGAAAAAAGGAGAGGGGGGGGCGCCGATGGGGAATCGGCTTGGGGAGGGGGATAGGGTGGGATAGGTGTGGGGTTGAGGGCGATCGGCCTTGGGAAGGAAAAGGTGTCGGCCTAGTGAGAAGCCGAAGGAAGAGATAGGTGGAGAAACCGAATAGGGTAGGGGAGTGGTGAGGTGGAGAGGCCGATTAGGATAGGAGGTCGGCTTGTGTGGGTTTGGGAGAGGGAAGAGAGGAAGCCGAAGGTGAGGGGAGAGGCCGATCTTGAGTGAAGAGGAGAGGGTGAGATCGGTTTGTGTAGAGGAGAGGGAGAGTTCGAGATATATATAGGGAGAGGAGTGGGATCTAGGGTTAGAAAAAGAGAGGTGGGCCGAAGGTAACGGGCCGAAGGATTTGGGCCGAAGGAGAATCGGTGTGGGGCTTTGTTGGTAATCGGCGAGGAGGGAAATTGGTGGGTGCATTCGGTGTGTGCAATCGGTTTGAGGDTGATCGGCTTTGGGAAGGAAGAGGGGTCGGTTTATGGGATCGGGGAGTGAGTGTGGGATCGGTGTGTTGAAAGGGCAAGCCGAGGGGTTGGATATCGGTTTATAGTAGGAAGGAGGGGAGAGGCCGATTTGGAGAGGCCGATATGGTGTAGAAAGCCATGTGGACCGGCTTGAGATGTGAATCGGCTTGGTGGGGGATCGGTTTATGTGTTTAGAGATTGAGGGAGATAGGGAAGCCGAAAGTGTGAAGGGGTGGGGAGTGCGGCTTGAGGTAGGGCAAACGGTGAGTGGAAATCGGTGAGGTGGGGGGGCGCCGAAGAGAGAGGGAGCCGATCCGATTGATGGTGATGATCGGTGTATGGAGTGATAGTTGTGGAAGCCGATTGGAGGCTTGATCAATCGGGGAGGAGAAAAGAAGTAGGGGAGTGGGTTAATGGGATAGAGGCCGAAAGAAGGGAAACCGAATGAGGGGGTGCGGCTTGATGGGAGTTTAGGGGAGGGGGGAAGGATGATCGGCTTGTTGAGGAGATATGAGAGGGAGATGGGAATCGGTTTGGCAATAGAAGYCGATGGAATTGGAMGTGGTTTGGGGAGTGTCGGCTTAGAGGCTTAGGGTAAGGGGTTTAGAGAGGAGCGGTTGGAAGGGATTTAAGGGGAGCAAGCCGAATGGAGGTAAACGGCGTGAGGGAGGGGGTCGGTGGGGTTGAGAGAGGAGGGGTGTTCGGCTTGAGAGAGAAGCGGGTAGGAGGAGGCCGAATATGGGGAGGGGTATAGGTGTGTGGAGAGGGATCGGCTTATGGGTGAGGTAGGTGTAGGAAATCGGTTTGAAGAGATGGTTAAGGGGGTGTGATCGGCTTGTGGTGTTGGAGTGGGTCTTGGGCTAAGATGTTAGGCCCAAAGAGAGGAGCCCATCATTTTTTTTTTTGTTTTTTTTTAAAAAAGAACACAAAAACATATAAGGAATTTTCTCGTTTTGACTTCTTCGTTTGTTTTTTAAAATAGAAAAAAAATAAAATAGATATGAAACACACATAATTAATTTGTCTGTTTGTCTTTTGCTTTTGTTTTTAAAACATAAAATAAGGTACAAAAAAAATACTAATAGATAGAGAGATATATATATAGCAAAGACAAATTTGGAAGGAAATCACACAGAGACTTTTTAGAGAGAAAAAAAAATTGAGTTAAAAGAAGACACGAGTGTAAAACACATCATTTGCAAAAAAATCAATATTTTAGAAAAAGAGAAGCATACACTCACACAGATACCAGACTATTTTTGAGCAAATGACACAACAACATTTTTAGAGAAAACACTTGGTGAAAACTCAAAAATTATTTGTCAACATTTAACATRCCCAACTCACTGATCAAAAAATTGAACCGAGATTCATCAAGAGGCTTGGTAAACAAGTCAGCAAGTTGATAGTCTGTAGGGATAAAATGAAGTTCAACAT
>NC_037533.1:662637-669363 GCF_001531365.2 Cynara cardunculus var. scolymus
CACAATTTACTTGTAATCTTGAGTTTTAAGTAATATGCATTGATAAACAGTACTTTACGCATAAAAAAATGGTTTTTAAGAATTTTTGTCAAATGATTTATAATATAGAATATATTTTTTATATATAATTTAATTTAAATTTAATACTAAAACAATTTATTTTTGGTTTAATATTATAAATTTTATAAAGATAATAATTAAGTATTCTGTTATAATTTAATGATTATACTAATTATATTTTAGATTTTTTCATATTTAAAATGAAATGTTTATCATGTATTTGATTGTGTTTATCTGCAGTTAGTTACACGAATTCATATATGGGATGAAATCGGATAGGGATGAACGTGTTTAAGAGTTTTTAAGAGTTTTTAAGAGTTTTAAGAGTTTTAGCCAAATGCATTATAATATAGTATAGATATTATAAAGAATCTATTGGAACAATATAAATAACAAACCCCTTATTTTCCCTGTTTTAGAGAATTTGTTGGAGATGTTCTTATAGTATTGGTTGTGAAGGGCCCCACCTCACTCATCTCATCTCCCCTTCCTCCAACTCTTCTGAACCTAATCTAGACGGAGSCCTAACTTAGTACAGGTACTTAGAGCATGGGTCCCTATTAGAACCCGGATCCTTAGAACACGAGCCCTTAATAGAAATCAGTATAAAGAAGAAAACGATTGCATCCCTCTTCTTAGCATACCATAGTATAGTATGGTAAGGTAATAGCGGGGTGGAGCTGTTTGGAGAAAGCAAACTCTTAATGTCGATCAGGTGAATCGCTCCTGCTTGATCTCGACTGTGATCCCTGGCCTGGGGCTGACACTAAGCTAGTGAACTGCCGTCCAAGGTGAAGGTTCTAAGATTTCTGCCTTTTGAACTCTCAACTGAAAGACTTGTTGCCAGTAGATGTGGTCACCATCATAGGTACTCAAGATATTATGTCTATAGAGGTGGATAGATATGACTAAGGGAATAATCTTGTTTGGTTTGGTGATGGAATCAATAGCTTCCC
This sequence comes from Cynara cardunculus var. scolymus, assembly GCF_001531365.2. Classification (NCBI taxonomy): domain Eukaryota; kingdom Viridiplantae; phylum Streptophyta; class Magnoliopsida; order Asterales; family Asteraceae; genus Cynara; species Cynara cardunculus. The sequence goes on from NC_037533.1 coordinate 663,654, forward strand.
TCGAACAGGACCCAACTTTATTGCGAGCCAAAAATCTTGAGAAATTTCCCTTCCATAGGGGTCGTTGTGGCATGAACTCATTTCTGCCTTTCCTCACCCCGCCCTACCTTGTAACAGAGACTAATGGGTTGAAGGTGGTGAGTCATGGTCAGAGTGTAGGTTCGAATCCTGCCACCTTTCTTGTGGATCATCCTGAAACCACATGATGATGGGTATAAAGAAGAAATTTTAAAATAAGCACGTCAATATATGAATTGTTTCATTATTCGTTATTTYCGGGTCTTTTCGTTGCATTCACTCGAGGTTTGGAACCCTGAGTACAGTGTAGAAGGAAAAGGGGTTGTATGTGAAAGGGTACTTAGACTAAAGTGCTATTTTTTGGCCATTGGATTAGCAAGGGTGTGATTTAGATGGATCAAGAGAAAATCAGGTCTGTTTTGGACTAAGAAGTGCAAAAGAAGGAGAGAGCAAGCAGTAGTGGTAAAGCAGGATGCTCGAAGCAATTCTTTTTTATGACAAGACAACTCAGGAGGAGTAGAAAGTTGAGGCATAAGCGATAATCTTTCCACGTTGCATCAACAAGCAACCTAAACCTATCTCGAAGCATCGTTATAGACCACAAAATCATCCGTGCCATCAGGTAGGGATAGGATTAGCGCACTGCACAACTTATCTTTCAACATTCGGATGCTTCAACTTGTGCCTCCATTCATTCAAATTTCACATTTTTTTTCGTCAGTCCGATCAACGGTGTCGCACTACGAGAAAAGTTATGTATAAACTTTTAGTAATAACCTATCAATCCAAGGAAACTCCAGATTTCTGTTTGGCGTTTGCGGTGCTTCCCCCTTCTCGATGGCTTCAATTTTGAGTGGATCTACTTTGATACCCACATCAGAAATGACATGACCCAGAAATTGGACTTTCTAGTTAGAACGCACATTTCGACACATTTGCATACAAGTTCTCTCGTTTCAAAAGTTTTAGAATCAGTCGCAGATGATTCGCGTGCTCTTCCTCGAAACGAGAGTATATCAGTATATCATCGATAAAAACAATAACAAATCTATCGAGATATGGACAACACACCCTATTCATCAAGTCCATGAATGTTGTTGGTGTGTTTGTAAGTCCAAACGACATCATTAGGAACTCGTAGTGACCATAGTGCACACATCTTCTTCTCGTATCTTTAGCTGATGATAACCATATCATAAGTCAATCTTTGAAAAGTAACTAGCCCCAATCAACTAATCAGAAAAATCATCAATTCTTGAGAGTGGATACTTATTCTTGATTGTTAATTTATTTAGCTCATGGTAATCGATACACACCATCATCGAACCGTCTTTCTTCTTTACAAACAATATTGGTGCACCCCAAGGAGATGTACTTGGTCGAATAAAGCTTCTGTTGGACAGTTCTTTCAATTGTGACATTAACTCCTTCAATTCAGACGGAGCTAATCTATATGGTGACGAGCAACTGGCGCTGCTCCTGGTATCAATTCAATCTGGAATTCTATTGATCGATCAGGAGGTAAACTTGCCAAGTCTTTCGGGAATACTTCTGAAAATTCACTTACAACTAGGATATTCTCCATCTTACTCTTTTTTTTCTTTATATCAATCACATAATCGAGAAAACTGACACACCCTTTTTGTACATACTTCTGAGCCTTTAAAAAGGAAATAAGGCTGGAACAACGATCTCGTCTATCACCATAGATTATAACCGGTCCCTTTCCCAGTAAATATATATGAATCATTTTCTTATTACAAATCATGTTGGCTTAGTTTTTATCCAACGAATCCATCCCACTGTCACATCAAATTCCCGTAACGACATAGGGAATAACTGAATGGGCACTTTATACCCCTCTACTGCTGTAAAACAATTATCATAAACTTTTTTAACCGAAACTTCACTATCGTTTGCGGTTTCTACCATCAAAACATCATCTTAGACTTTAAACACGCACATCCAACAAATGAAGACGACACAAAAGAACGATTTGCACCGGAATTAAATAAGACTTTAGCACATACTGAATTAACAAAGAATGTATATGTCACTACTTCTGGGTTTTCTTCAGCTTCGCCTCCCGTCATTTGAAAGGCTCGTCCCCTCATCATCGTTTCTCCACGTCTTACCTCTTCACAGCCACCAAGAATATTTCCATTAATCATTGACCTTGACTGAGTGAATTTCCCCAGAATAACCAGATCCTCGTCCCTTTGCTTATGGACATTTAAACTGAATATGGTGGGGAGAATTGCAAGTCAAACATCGTCATACTGCTCTAAAATCTTTAGCCAAATGACCTGATTACTGACATTTGTAACACCTTCGTGGGTCAGTGCTACCCAAAAACCATCTTCTCAGCAAAACCCATTTGATCAGAGAAATTGACTACCACGAGGAAAAATAGAAAACTTAGAAGAACAAACCGTAAGATAAAATCGAATCATGGGGATAAATCGGAAACCTTTTTAAGAACAAACCATAGGAAAAAATCAAATCACATGGAGAAATTGGGAACCTTTGTAAGAACAAACCAAAGAAATCAAATCAGAGGGAGAAATTAGAACTGGAAGCATGTCTGGACGTGAACTGGGTTGAAGATGGACACAGGGGTTGAAGATGAAGAACAACCCCTTGAAAACATGTCTTAAGAATAGGTTTCTTTATTGAAGGGTAGTTGGGGAATTAATGGGAAAATAGTTGAATGTCTGAGTCTAAACTAAAGGAGTATGGGTTACCAATTGAGCAATTGAGTAATGCGCTAACCGAATAAGCCATAACCGAACAACTATTTATGGCTAAGCGAATAAGCATGTAGTATATACAACCCATTAAGCCACAACCATACAACTCCTAAGTTGTACATGATACACCCAACAACTATTCTGTCACCCAATTATGGGATAATTAGAACCAGTTATCAAAGCACACAACTCACATAGAGCAAACTCCATCATCTCAAGTCAAAGAACTACATGTATGAGAAACGTCTATGACTCTCATTTAACTTGCAATTCTTTTAACTGATTTATTTCAAGAACAATTAATTACTAAATTATTAAAATAAAAGATTTGATTTCTTTCACATGGTAAAAGGAAAAAACATGTGGACCTAAAAGGCTAAAACATGTATAAATTTCTTTTGTCCATGAGCATCATTGTCTCCTCATGTGTTTGTTTTCTAGTTCCATAATGTCATTGAAGGGCCAATTTGTTTGCTTTTTTTGGTATATACAAAATGACAATTTTGCCCTAAATTTCCTAACAAAATCTCAATACTTGTTTAATTTTTTTTATGGAAATTATATTTACTTTTAAAAATAACTAGCTGTATGCTTATACAATGTAATAAAATACAAAATTCTAATAAACAGTACACGAATGAGTTTATCAGATGAAACACATAGCTGATTTCACCTTATACAGCGTTCGGGAATGGGTTGAACACGTAGATTGCATTGGTTTTATTAAAGAAATTTTATTGACAAAAAGGTGTATTCATTCACTGTACCAAAACATGTTACTCATGGTCGGCCATTTGTTTCCTTTTTCTTTTGAAAAAAATATATGTTTAATCTGGTCAAACACAATACCAATTTATTAAATCAAGATTTCATGTTGCAGGTATTAGGGGCCGTTTACCCAAATGCTTACCCAGTAAGCGCTTATCAATAGGAGTCAACACTATAATTTATTTTGATACGTAAGATTTTAGTATATCAAAACATATCAAATACAACAATTTATTGGGTAAGCGTTTACCTGGGTAAGAGTCGACATCCTCACTTACCAGGTAAGACTCTCAATCCTTCTCATCGCTCTTACGTGCTAAGATTCTTGACCCTTTCATGTTTATCCAATGAGGAAATTTGTGCGTTAAACACTTACCAAGTAAGTGTTTAGTAAACGGCCCCTTAGACACTTAGAAAACAAAAAGTCCATCATATACTATATAGAATTTAAGTAAAATTGGCTATTAATTAATTACAGTAAAAGTTATTTACATCTAAGAAGTACAAGGGGCATACCTGAATATGTCACAGCAGGCTCTTGTACACCTGCTCAACTTTTTTTGTAAGTATGATTTCTTTTGAATTATAAAAAGTGCACCTGTTAAACTTTGAGTTGTGCGCTGGTATATTAGAAAATAGAAGGAACATCAATTAAAAAACCAAAAAAAGTACCACGAAAGCAACCAAAAACTTTAAATATCCCTCAAAACAGTAGAATTGGCTAAAAACATATCGGACGACTTTATTGACCTTTGATCTAGCTTCAGTTCCATTAATTACTGAGTAGCACCTCTAATCAAACTAGGAATGGCAACAGGCCGGGTTCGGGCCGGGTATTGGTATCCCCGTCCCCGAAACCGATAGCTAAAACCGTCCCCGTAACCGTCCCGATCCCCGTCGGGAATCCCCATCGGGTCCCCGCGGTTTCCCCGATCCTCGTTGGGGAACCCGTTAAGGGTAAAAATTCTCTTTTTCATCGTTGGTTATAACCGAACCCGAAACCTATATGAAAAAAATTACAATATGTTAATTTACACAATTAAAAGTAAATTACAATTTTTTTAAAGATCTAAGTTTAAATGTCTCAAACATAATTGGACCAATTACTAACAATGTATTATATTACAATATAAAACTAAATAAAAATTCGAACATCATACAACTAAAATCATAGTTTTTGACAAATAAACTAGACTTTTCGTGAGCTTTATTTGGGTTGTTGAAGTAAAGTGGATAATTTTTTTTAAAAATTTTAATGTTACTTTTTTTAAAGATATTATATATATATATATATATATATATATACATATCGGGCCGGGCCGGGCCGGGCCGGTGATCACCGTCCCCGCCCTTGTCCCCGTCCCCGTTAAAATCCCCGAATTCGTCCCCGATCCCCGTCCCATCCCCGATAAAATGTCCCCGAACCCAGCCCGAAAATTTCGGGTTTCGGTTTTTTTTGCCATCCCTAAATCAAACAACCCCTAAATTATAAACGTCTGAAGTCCCTCTTTTTATACCTCAAAAGTCACAGTATCCGTTTGGGGAACGTCCAATACTGTTATCTTTTTTTAAAGTCTTGGATGACATATTTTTCTAAATCTCAATAATTTGTTTGTATATTATTTTCTCAATTGTAGTGGTTTATATCTATCCAATTCCTATGTTACAGTTTCTCTATAATTTTTTAAAATAAAAAACAAAATTAAAATTCTAAAAAGATTAAATTTAATTTTAACAGATTTTTTATTTTAAAGATTTTAATATCTGTTATATTATTAGAAAATTCTGTAACTTAATTAATCCAATACACTTTTTAAAAGGAATTTATATAAAACAATAATAATTCAATCTCATTGATGGAAATGATTATAAAATTAATTTCTCTCTCCTTCCATCAAGTTTTAGGGGTTGTTTTTGATGGTTTTCTATTAAATTTTACTAGAAGCGTACTTGAGCATTGCAGCGAGATACATCGTGATTTTAATATTTCATTTTATTCTTTATCTCAGTTGATGATATAATATGGCTTTATGTGATTTTGAGAAATCGATGATGTTTTTATTTTTGAAAAAAATATATGTTTGAAGATATCATAAAAATTTGACAAAAATATATCGATATTAGTATCTAATTAACTATTTGAAATTCCTCATTTTTTGTGTAATTTTTTAATT
>NC_037533.1:670490-673320 GCF_001531365.2 Cynara cardunculus var. scolymus
CAGTACTTTATGCATAAAAAATGGTTTTTAAGAGTTTTTGTCAAATGATTTATAATATAGAATATATTTTTTATATATAATTTAATTTAAGTTTAATAATATAAAAATAATTTATTTTTGGTTTAATATTATAAATTTTATAAAGATAATAATTAAGTATTCTGTAAAACTTAATGAATATACTAATTATATTTTAGATTTTGTATATTTAAAATGAGATGTTTATCTTGTATTTGATTGCGTTTATCTGCAGTTAGTTACACGAATTCAGATATGGGATGAAATCGGATAGGGATGAAATCGTTTAGGGATGAACGGGTTTAAGAGTTTTTTAAGAGTTTTAGCCAAATGTTTTATAAGATAGTATAGATATGGATAAAGTTGTTTGTGTGGATTAATCTGTCTGTATAAATTGAGAAGATTTTTGTTTGAAAGAGTTTTTTCATAGATGAACAAATTGTGCTTCTAAATGGAAGGGGTATGTTTGAAAAAAAAAATTGAGTTTCTATATAAAGCTTCCTACTAGAAACTTACTAAATAAGTCATTTTCTATATCATGAAGCCACTATCACACAATCATGTATAGTTGATCAAGTTGTAAGTCTCATTAAACTGCTAAAATTAAATTAAAGAAGTTACACCAAAAAACGAAAACTATTAAATAGTTAATTTGATACCAATATCGATTTATTTTTTCAAATTTTTATGTTATTTTCAAATTTATATTTCATTCAAAAATAAAAACATTATCATTTTCTTAAAACCACATAAAATCGCATTATAGCGATAGAGATAGAATAAAAACTAAACATTAAAATGAAGATTTATCTCGCTGCATTGTGCGAGTACCCTTCTAGTATATCTTTAATGAATCTTTAATTAAATGTATGGCTTTCTGATGAGTATAAAGTTATTTTTTTTAATAATTTAGGAAGTCATAAATTCAGTTAAAATCTCATTGAAGGTTTTATATACCTAAATGATTCAAAAACTATCATTGATTCAATTAAAATCTCATTTAAAATTATATATAACTAAATGATTCAAAAAATTATTACAAATTCACAATATAAAATAAAACAATGTTGTAAAAAACAGATGCTCTAGGCTCAAGATTTAGTTCAAGCCCATTGGGCCTGATATTAAGAAAACTTATCTTACATAAAACCAGAGTTTTATGAGCTTGACTCCAAAAATCAAAAGTACCTAGAGGTCTCAGGTTCAAATCCAAGTAGGAATAAAAATCCTCTTATGGCTATGGAGGTTCAAATACGGTAACTCCAGGCTATTTGCAAAACAAGTGATCGCTCTGGGATTAGTCGGCTCGCATAACGGGTTAGATATCCAAGTTAATAAAAAAAAGAGTTTTATGAGTTATGATGATGGTTCTGAATAATTTGTTATGGCCTTGTTATGGTATGTTATGACGTTAAGGCTTGGATTTGTCGTCACATTAACCCATGTGGTCCCACTTTCTAAGGCTTGACTTCCGTTGTAACGCGTTATGTTTTGTAATGGTGCGTTATAATGCGTTATTTTTGTAATGTGTGAGGTTTATATAATATATAATTTATGGGATAAATGATAATTATGTACGAGACTTAAAGCTTAAATAAACATAATCAATAAATGTGAATTAAATTTGTTTTATGTTATTATTCAAACACTAGCACAAATAAATGTGTGTGTGTGTATATATATATATATATATATATTGTCGCATTAGGGCACGACTTGAAAAACGTTGTGGCATCGCCCTGACTCATAAGTCTTGAAGCTTGACCTTTCCGTCAAGCTAGAACCTTGGTTATGACAAGTCTCAAGCCTTACGAGCTATGACAAGGTCACGACGTTTTTTAGTGTGTGATTTATGACAGCAAATCTCTATATCATATATAATATTATTAAAAAGTTAAAAGGAAAAATGAAATATGGCATTACAAGAACCAAACATTAAACCATAATAAAAACAGACGTAGCATAATATGAGACACAAGAAAAGATTTTCATCATTAGACTAAAGGGTAGTTTACCAAACACTTACTCGGGTAAGTACTTGTCGGCAAAACTCAACACCATCACTTACTTAGCGTATAAGATTTTAGTCCATCAAAACGGTATCGTTTCAACAATTTACCCGGTAAGCGCTAACCGTGATAAGAGTTGTCGCATTCACTTACCGGGTAAGACTCTTGGTCATTGTCTTTCCTCTTACCGGGTAAGATTCTTGGTACTTGCATATTCATCCCGTAAGGTAATATGACTTGGTAAACACTTACCCTGGTAAGTGACTGGTAAACGGGCCCTAAGTCTAGTCGAAGAGAAACAATAAATCAACAGTAATGGGATATATCAGATTAATTTTCTTCTAAAAAGCAATTCATGGGTTGGTTTGGGATTAAAAGTGATTAAGGGTCCAAATCATTATTCCTACTCTCGCACGATCCTTTGTTTCATTTTCTATGTAGTTTAAAAAAGGGCAAAATGCACAAAATATCAATCTACTTTGATAAAAAAAAAATTTATTATAATATTGTACTTCCAGTTTTTCTTATTATAGCAATGTACTTTCAAATTATTTTTTATTAGAACATTGTATTTTGAAAAATTTACCCATTATAGCATTGGGTAACCTTTTGATTTAAATTTACTCATTATACTAGGTTTTCATGTCACCTCATTGTACACGTAGGTTGTCCATATTTATTATAGTGACGTGACTTTCTTATTACAACATTGTACTTTCAAAATTATTTTATTATAGCATCTACTAGTTCTTATTAAACAATTTACTTTTAATTTTAATATTTAGATATTTTACATGTTATTT
>NC_037533.1:674180-675458 GCF_001531365.2 Cynara cardunculus var. scolymus
GATCAAATGAAAAATCATTCCAATTTGTAAAAACCGTAAAAACTACTCTCATCAATCGTTAATCTTATGAAATTTTTTCATGAATTTGTTAATCTTGTGAAATTGTTTCATATAATACTTTTTTTGATGAAGTTGTTTCATATGTGGTTATGAAATTGTTTCATATACTACTTAATGAAGACTTCAGAATTCAAGTGAGGTAGCTCTGAAGAATGACTATTCAGAATTGCAGAAGACTTCAAAGTTCAGACTTATAAGTTTGAAAAAGAAGACTTCAGAGTTCAAACTCCAGAAGTTCGGATGAGCTATGTCTGAAAAAGAAAACTTCAGAGTTCGGGTGAACTAACTCTGAAGAATGACTTCAAACTTGTTCTCTTGAAATAACTCTGAACTAGAATTTTTCAGTAAATTGAATTTAGAATAAAATGAAATTAACCCTAGAATAAAAAAATTAATTTAGAAATGAAACTATATCGGTAACTTGAATTTAAACTTAGAAGTAAATATTATTTTTTCGGGAATCAATTACCACACGAATTAATTAACCCAAAAATAAAATCAATTGCATCCTAAATTAGTGGAATTGATTGAATAAGAGGACATATGTCAATCAAATGAGTATAATTGAACTGTTAATGTAAATTGTGTCTAGATACGTTCAAATGGATCTAATTGAATCACTAATGTAAAATGTGTTTAGATACATGTTTAGGCGGGAAAACAAGAAAACCGACTCACCAGAAGATGACACATGTCACTCAAGTTACTTATTTAGTATAAGTAAAGATGTATTAGAAGTTGCATAATATGATAGTACCATGGTACTGACTTATTTATTAATTTTTGTATTTTTGATATATTGAATGTTAAACATTGTAACTTTAGCTACTTTGTTACAACATCTCCAACAGCTCTAAAATAGAGAAAATCAACTTTTTGTTCTGTATAATGCTCTAACAGTTTCTGTATAATGTTCTCTAAAATAAAGAAAAAATGAAAAAAACTTCAAGTTTAGAGAATTTTCTAAAATTTGATGATGGAGAAAGAGAAATGATTATTTTATTCAATCGCACTAGTGAGATTGAATTTTATTAAGTTATATAAAATTTCTTTTTAAAAATGTATTGAGATGATAAATTAAATAATATTATAATAATATAATTTATATTAAAATCTCTAAAATATTTTGATAATATAAATAATATTTTAATCTCTAGAAATAGAGAATCTGTTGGAGTTGAATGTAATTCTTTTTTGGAGATTTTGAATTTTGATTCT
>NC_037533.1:676098-677584 GCF_001531365.2 Cynara cardunculus var. scolymus
ATTTGATACTAATATCGATATATTTTTGTCAAATTTTTATGATATATTCAAATTTATATTTTATTAAAAATAAAAACATCATCGTTTTTTCAAAATCACAACAAACCATATTATAACATCGACTCAAATAAATAATAGAATAAAATATTAAAATCAAGATGTATCTCGCTGCATTGCGCGAGTACCCTTCTAATAATTAAATTAAATAGCTATTAAAGCATCTTATAATTAAATGCTAATTACTATAACAGTAATAGTTATTTATTACGTTATTGTTTTTGATTTATGTTAATTAATTTCGATTCTAATTATATAATATGCATTCACCTTTATTATATTTTAGTTATCTATACTATATTATAAAACATTTGATAAAACTCTTAAAAATCATTTTTATGCATAAATTATTGTTTATTAATGCATATTCGTGTAACTAACTGCAGATAAACATAATCAAATACAAAATAAATATTAATTTTAAATATAAAAAATCTAAAATATAATCAAGATAGTCATTAAGTTCTAACATAATGTTTAATTATTATCTTTATAAAAAATTATATTATTAAACCAAAAATAAATTACTTTATTATTAAATCTAAATTAACTTATAATAAAAATTGAATTAAAAAAATTATATAAAAAACAAGAACTATTAAATAGTTAATTAATTTGAAACTATATATCGATTTATTTATTTTTTCAAAATTTTATGATATTTTCAATTTTATATTTCATTCAAAAATAAAAACATTATTCGTTTTATCAAAACCATATAAAATTATATTATATCGATAAAGACAGAATAAAAATTAAACATTAAAATGAAGATTTATCTCGCTGCATTACACGAGTATCATTTAATGTTTTGTTAATATATTCCAGTTCCGATTTTCATCATTTTTTATAAGTATTTATTATAAAATATTATCCATAATTAAAAAATTATACCAATATTTAATTAAAATATAGTACCCAATATTTTAGAACATCTAATTCTTTAAAAAGATTTAAGAATCAAAATTTAAAATCTTCATTAAAAAATTCTTCAACTTCAACGATTTTTTTTAATTTTAAATATTATAATATTAATTGTATCATTAAAATATTTTATACATTTAGGGGGTGTTTGGGATTGCTTATAAAAGCTGCTTTTTAACTTATTGTATCGGTGATAAGCTATTTTCTAGTGTTTGGATAAAGAAAAAAAAACTGCTTATATCGGTGCCAAACCGGTAATAAGCTGTTTTTGATAAGTTAATACTTCCTGACTTATGAAAAACTGCTTATTACCAGTTTATAATTTTAATCCTGTTTTATTTAACTCCGATTTGATACCAAACAAGTTAATAAGCACTTTTACAAAAAAAAAAGCATAAGTTGTTTTAAATAAGCAATCCCAAACACCCCTTTAATAAAATATTATTTTTTCTTAAACATTTAATTTACAAAATCTTATATTTGATACTAATATCGATATATTTTT
>NC_037533.1:677834-681019 GCF_001531365.2 Cynara cardunculus var. scolymus
TATTTATTTAAAAAAAATAATAGAAAACCGAATTGGAAATGATAACAAATTTAAATTACTTACAAGTCATCCATAATTTAAAATCATAGTAAATTAATTCCCAAATTTAACAGAATATATTATTAAATATATAAATTAAAAAATTACACAATTACTTAATTATGGTTTCTGCAATCAGTAGGCCTAAAAGAAACCTTGTTATTTACCAAATCAAACCCTACCAATAAATTTTGCTGTAACAAATTCCCAATTATCCCAACACCTACCGAGGGTACAATCGTCAAACAACTCACCCCTTTCTGCACTTCGATAAATACGTTCTCTCGTGGAAACTCGACATCCGCTCCGGTGAAACCGAAAGTTATGGTTGGGACCCGACTGAGGTCCAGGTCCTTATAACAAAAGTCGAACATCCCTTGTGGGTCCGGCACGGTCTCATCACCGATGACCCTGCTTAGAGCCGCGGTTAAGTCGTCATGGAATTCTTGGGCCACTATGGTCAATGTTGTACCCGAGTCGATGATGATGTTCTCCGTGTCCAATCCCATTTTCTTCATAAAAGTGGTGTTAACCTTGTACGGCAACTTAATTTTTCCGACCGACACATGTTCCAACACAACGTAGTAGTAAGTAGCGGGAATGTTCCTCTTAAGGGGAGTCGAAACGACATCGGGTCCCGAGACGACGGCATGATCGCCAAAGTGAATCTTGCCCGTCGCGTTTGAACGTTTGGTGAGCGCTGAAACCAGACAGTAGGAGAATTTCCCCTGAATGGTGTCTTTTAATTGGTTAATTATCGAAAGTGGGCCACCACCAAGGCCGATAATCCCGGAGGCTTCCTCGGTAAACGTGCCATTAGTATCGTGACCGCAACCAAAAACCACGTTTTTCAACGGGGTTGATCCAATCCAAAAAGTGTCGTTACCAAGGTCTCCGTTCGTGTAGGATCCGTCACCGTATCTAAGTCCGTACTTGCACACGTTTTCCGCGCTACACGCTAATCGATCGTTGCCTAAGGCTTCACAAGCCTTCGATTGACATGATTCGACATGATAAGTCGATGAAGCATTGGGTTTGAGAAAAGGGAGGGCCCCTTGTTTGTAGCAGTTCTTGCAAGGCTGACACTGGGCCCACGTGATATCGGACCCCGTGTCAGCAATTCCAACAACTTCTACAGGTGGATTCCCGATCCCGATACGCATTATGTATTCTCCGGTGATCGCAGAAATATTTGCATCTATCGCGGAAACATACGCTCTTTTCAAAATACGAGAAGCTCGAGAAACGGACCGAAGAAAAGCATTTTGAATACGTTCCGATCGACCATATGTCGGGTTGTATAGAGGGGATAACGGAGAGTCTCTATGAATAAGATCAACGGTAAAACCACCGTCACTTGGGTGGCCACCGCCATCGCCGCCACCGTGACAGTGGTCGACGTTAGAGAGAGAAACTGAAACAGTGATTAGAAGAGAGAGTAGAGTGAGAGTGTTCATGATTGAGATGGTAATGATGGATAAATGAAAATTCGATTAAATTTATAATGTGAAAATAAAAATAATTAATCTGAAAATTAATTATGAATTTGGAAGGTCATAAATTAATTACATTAATTATTAAGATATTAACGGAAGGGAATTATTAATTTACTTTAAAATAGGTATAATGGCAATTATTTACCTAAATAAATAATTACGAATATGCTAAAATATATTTTTTCCATATATGATTATTTATTGCTAATTATTTTATAATTTTTGTTTTATTTTAATCATTATAAAAAACTCTCTAAAAATGATTTTTTATTACATAATTTTTTTTATATTCTCACTAATAAAAAACATGAAAATAAATATCTAGAAGATAAAAATAATATGTATATAAATAAAAAAAATTAATGATAAAATTAATTTTGTAAATTAAAAAAAAAAAGAACTGTTGAAAATAAATATTATTCTTTTAATGGATTTTTAATTTTGATTCTTTATTTAAAGAAATTTTAGTAAATTTGTTATAGATGATATATGATAAGTGTATCATCGTCTAAATGATATGACGATAGAGATAGAGATAGATATGTCAGAGTTAAATTAGAAGTGAAATATATCGTAGTTATCTACTTATAACTCCTCCCTATAAAAAAGGCTTATGATTAATGAGAATTACATATTCTTTCTCTCTATTCTATTGTTGTTCATTTTCAGTTATTCTATAACACGTTATCAGTAACATACACAATTGTTAACTATTTATGATCCTTGCTTACTGTTTTCTTCTTTTTCAGTATATGATAATTGCATACATATTATCTGTATTTTAGATTTTTTTTAATTTGGTTGGTAGCCGCTTAAGTCAGGCCATTAATAAGTGGAATAAATTTTAGATTTTTTTGACTTACTTTTTAATTATTATTTATGTAGATGCATTTTTACTTATTTATCTAGCATCAAACTTCAATATATTTTCTTCCTTAATTAATTATTGGTTTATTTATTCATTAAATATTATATATTAAGAAATTATATTGGAAATAAATTTAATTCTTGGTTTGACTTCGTTTCATTAAATTAAAATGATATAATTATTTTAAATATGTTATTATTGTTTATACGTACTTTTTTATTACAGTTTTTAAAATATGAATTAAGTTAAACAAGTTTTAGTAAGATATCAGTAACAAATCATGTAACGAAGTGGATTATTATTATATATTTATTTCCATATATATATATATATATATATTTGTACTTAATCATATTTGAATTGGTAACAGTTTTTTAAAACATTTCTTGTTATTTATGTTTCTTCTTTTATTATTATTATTATTATTATTATTATTATTACTATTACTATTACTATTACTAGAAGGGTACTCGCGCAATGCAGCGAGATATATCTCAATTTTTAATGTTTCGTTTTATTCTGTTTTTTTAGATGTTTTAATACGGTGTTTATGTGGTTTTGAGAAAAAGATAATGTTTTTAATTTTAAATAAAAATATAAATTGGAAGATATCATAAAATTTAGAAAATAAATGTATCAATATTAGTATCAAATCAACTATTTAAAAGTTTTTGTTTTTTGTGTAATTCCTTTAATTTAATTTTTTTATTATAATTTAATTTATATTTATTAATGAAGTATTTTATTTTTGTTTTAATAATATATTTTTTATGAGGATAATA
>NC_037533.1:681229-695482 GCF_001531365.2 Cynara cardunculus var. scolymus
TTATTATTATTATTATTATTATTATTATTATTATTATTATCTATTGTGATTATGATTATTATCATCTATTATGATTTTGATTGTAATGATTGTTATCTATCTATACTATATTATAAAGCATTTGACAAAAAATCTTAAAAACTATTTTTTATGCATGAAGTACTGTATATTGATGCATATTACTTAAAATTCAAGATTACAAGTAAATATGTTTCAATTCGTATAACTAACTGCGGATAAACATAATCAAATAGAGGATAAACATCTCATTTTAAAATATAAAAAATCTAAAATATAATTAGAATAATTATAAAGTTCTAACAAAATAATCAATTATTATCATTATAAGAAAATTATATTATTAAACCAAATATAAATTACTCGTTATTAATCCTAAATTAAATTATTAAAAAAATTGAATTAAAAATTACACAAAAAATAAAAAGTTTAAATATTTAATTTGATACTAATATCGATATATTTTTGTCAAACTTTTATGATATCTTCAAATTTATATTTTATTCAAAAATAAAAACATTATCATTTTTTCAAAATCACATAAGACCATACTATAACATCGACTGAGATAAAGAATAAAATGAAATATTAAAATAAGATGTATCTCGTTAAATTGCACGAGTACCCTTCTAGTTATTATTAAGTTCGAATGTTCATCTTGATCATAAGTTCCTACTTATAATTTTCAATCTTATAAATGATTTTTATAAGTTATACTTCATACTCCATATATTTCGGTATTTTACAAAAAGATTAAAAAATACTATTGATATATTAAAATGTTGAATTTGACTTTATGTCGAAATATTTATTTGTCTAATAGCAAAATCTCTTCAAATGTTATTATTAATGTATTAAAACATTAAAGTTGCTTCATATGTCAAACTCATTTTTTTGGGCATCATGCCAAAAGCTCTATAATTAGTAATGTTATATTTAAAATTAAATAAATCGTAAAAATCGAAAGGATTTTATCAAACGGGTGTAAATAGCTCTAAGGTTTGTAGGGACTTAAGAAATTCATGTGATTCCCCTATTACCTAGAAATCCAAGAAATTTAGTGATTACTCTAGAAACTGAGATATTGATGAAGTATTATCAATAAAACGTAAAAAAAAAATACAAAAATCCAATATTGGTATGATAATGAATTTTCACGTGCATCATAATTTTTTATGAACAAAAAAGAGTTCATATATTATCCCTTATTTATGTAAATGGTTGAAACAATTTATCTGAGATTCGATGTCCTAAACTCAAAAGAACTTGAGTACCATAGATGGATATCCAATTAAAAGAATACTTTTGTCAGAAAGGTACAATAATATACTTAAAACCCATCAAAATCTATTGAACCTAAAAATCAATTGTTAAGGTACAAGTAAATACCTTGAGATTTTTGAGACTACACATCAGTCACAACCTATATAGGTAATATCATTAACTAGAATCTTCCAAGATTGTGGGACATCCTGAAAGGGATAATCGAGAATATTCATGAACATATACTTTTTCAACTAATTATACAGTGGAATGAAACCCACTTACTCGACTACAAGAAGGTAATTGATATTCAACAAAAAAATGTTGTCTCAAAAAGCGTCTCAATCTTTGTGACAAGCAACTCACATGATGGCATGATGTATAACATTATTTTCACCTTTCATAAATCATTAAATATTAATGAACTAATGTAAATTGAAATATAACCTTTAGACAAACTCATCAATCTACTGCAAGTGGTTGAGAGATATAACAAGGTTCATTCGAATAACAACACTAGACATGTTGAGACTAAGAAAATTCCCAAGGTCAATAGTGAAAGTGTTAGAGGTGAAAACAACTCCAAAGGATAGTGAGTTAAAGACAATTTTTTACACGTGACATCTATACACCATGTGGAGAGACTGTAGAAAGAATCAGGGTCATGGCAAGAGTTGAGAAGAATTTTCCAATCGTTGAAGCAGAGATGCAACTACTGTTCATAAAATAATGGACAATAAAAGAAAAATATGTACTAATAATCGCTCATATCAGAAAAGAAAACAAGATGAAAATAAACTATATCATATTAATTTAAGACTGATTGAGCATAAGTTTATTTGAAATTTATTTGAAGTATTAAATTAATTACATTTGTTGATGTAAAACCGAATATATAACCAATACAGACGTAAATAAATACATGAAAACAAATATAAAACTCTCAAAATTCTCCGTTCTGTGTAGAAATGCATCGAGGAAAACTTGAAAGTTTTTGTGGGACATCCCACACAAGCTTAAAAAATAAACGAATATTTATTTTATAATTCCTCCCACCATAGTACTTAGATAATGGACTATCATTTTTCTTGTTAGTACAAGATTAATAGTTACTAAAACACTATATTAATAGGAACCTTGTTAAATATTTGTATCAACTGTAAATGATATTATGAGAATGGAAATGAATATATGTACATTAACTCTAATGATATGAAAGGAACATATATTAGAGAAATAAACGTGTCAAATTAGTGAATTATTTAGGTCATTGAATCATATTTTGTCGCCAATAAAGAACTTTGGGACAATGACACACATATGTTTCAATACGACCATGTGGGACACCATGGTCATGGCATAATGATCCATGTGTTGCAAAATACACATTGACACATTTTCTTTAGAGTGAAATGTAAAATGAGACAATTGACAAAATTGCAACTGTTGACTTCTACAGTACAAGAAGCAACATACCATCATAATATGCTCTCTTGAATACCCACAACTTTTGTGCACCCTTATCCTTAGCCAAGACAGGAATGAGACCATCCTAAGAGCTGAGGATATAATACAAAAATATTCCATTCTCACAATGAATACAAGGTAATTTATGAACATAAACATATAGAATGCGAGCCATTAAATTATTTTATGGTTCTGGTTGATGCATCAGCACGAGGGACGCATGTCGCACCATTGTCCATTCGAAACGTTGCATTTGCAAAACTCCTAGCACAAATTATACGTTTGAGGGATCACCACCCCGATTATCCTATCAAGTCTATTCGACTTGATAATGCTGAAGAATTTACATCGCAAGCATATGATGATTATATAATGTGTATTGGATAGATGTAGAGCATCCCGTACCCCATGTGCATACACAAAATGGTTTTGTAGAAGCTATTATCAAAATGATACAGATGGTAGCCACAACATTGGTTATGCACACCAATTTACCCATTTTTGCATGGGGTTATGCAATATTACATGCAACACTACTTATTCGCTTTAGACCCACTGCTACCCAACCATTTTATGTGTACCAGTTGGTAACTGGATATGAGCCTAATATTTCACATCTACGCATATTTGGTTGTGCAGTACGCATGCCAATTGCGTCCCCACAACGCACTAAAATGGACTCTCAAAGACGATTACGTATATATGTTGGATATGAATCCCCAACAATTACTCGCTATTTAGAACCCCTGACGAGTGATCTATTTACTGCAAGGTTTGTGGATTGTCACTTTGATGAGACTTTCTTCCCGTCGTTAGGGTGAGATAGGAAAAAGGATTTTCCAAGGGAATGACAGGAATTGTCATGAAATGCACTTTGTTTCATTTTGATCCCCATACTTCATAATGTGAAAGTGAAGTGAAACGAATACTAAATCTTCAAACGAAAAAAACCGATACTTGATACCCCGTCAATTTCTTTGAGTTTCATTGGAAAAACGCCATCTCAGTCTCCAGATCTGCGATCTCTTCTTCCTCGTTGGATAAACGCCATCTCGTTAAAGAAGATCTGGGGGGGAGTTCTCCGAGACCGATCATTGCCTAACAAGAACTCTATTCGATTTTTTACCTAAACAATTATGGGTTCGTTCATTCACTCAGATCTACAAAGGAATCAAGTCACATATTAGGTTTTCACTTTCAAGATCTAATAGTTTTGAGGGTTTTTTGTTTGAATCCGATTTAGGTTTTTTTTTTTTTTTTGAATTCAATTCAAGGATTCTGATAATTTGCACAAATTGTTCTTGTGTGTGTTTATTGATCTCACTGGAGTTATTAGGGTTGTGTTTTTTTATGTAATTTGATTTCAGTTCAAGATTTTTGATTTATTTGTCGATCTTGATGTTGATTTGCTTTTGAAACTTGTAAAGATCTTCATGATAATGAATTGATTTTTTTAACTTGGTTTGGATCACAATGTAAAAATGACTAAAAATGGGTTTGAAACTGGGTAGAGGATGACGTTAGTGTGTAGGAGAAGATGACTGGTAATTCATCGAAGAAGATGACAGGTGGTTCATCAGAGAAGATGATCGGGAAAGGATTTGATCGAGGTTACATAACCCTTATATAAATTACATGATTGGTCCCTAGGTTCTCAATAGAAAATAAGAAAAAGAGTAAAAGAACTAAAATGACCAAAATACCTATTATGTCCCTTGCACATGGGCACTGTAACTAGGGCTGTAAACGAACCGAACGAACACGAACGGAGTCTTGTTCATGTTCGTTCGTTTAACTTAACCGAACAAACGAACGAACACGAACAGTAAACGAACGGAAATCTTTGTGTTCGTGTTCGTTCGTTTAAAAATAAGCATCAATCGGAAATAGAGTTCGAAAGAATGGGAAATCAACCCTCAAAGTGTTAACGTGAACACAAGTAAAAAATATAAATATAAATTCCAATTCATCATTTTTTATCTGTATTTTTTTTTGAACGACAGAGATTTTATAAAAATCTGACAAGAAGCTAGAAAAACATAGTACATGTAAGAAACAGTAAGAAGGGGTTTTGTAACCAATCCACTCAATTTTTTTTATATGTATTAGTTCGTTATATTTTCAAAACCCCTTTAAACCGAAAGTAACATTTGACACTTGCTAGAATTCAAATCATAAGTATTAACCTGGTTTGACTTTTTTAACACAACATGAATTCTGAAAAATCGAATCTCTTTTATCATTTGATCATTTTCAATATCCAAATCCATCAAACATCGATAGCATTTATTCAGTAATAAATTATACGGCCTTAATTTACGGAGACGTTATATTTACGGGTCAAATTTACAGACGTTACAACGAAAATGTCGGTAAATGAAGACATGTGTCAAGTTTACAGATGTTATATTGTAGATTTTTATATTTAAAATAAGATATTTATCAGTTTTGTATATGAATTCAAACATGGAGTTTTAAGAAGTTGTACTCATTCAAACATATACTGTAATCTTGAATTTTAAGTAATTTACATCAATAAACAGTACTTGATGTATAAAAAATAGTTTTTAGGAGTTTGTTTCAAATGATCTATAATATAGTACAAATGATTCATAATAAATAATTTATCCATATTCATCGTGAATGTATTATTCACAACTAAAAGAGTAATTGCGCAATGCAGCGAGATAAATCTTTATTTTAATGTTTAGTTTTTATTCTTCTCTATTGATGTATACGATTTTATGTGATTTTGAGAAAACGATAATGTTTTTATTTTTGAATGAAATATAAATTTGAAAATAACATAAAAATTTGAAAAAAATAAATCGATATCAGTATCAAATTAACTATCTAATAATTCCATTTTTTTGTGTAACTTCTTTAATTCGATCTTTTATTATACGTTAATTTAGATTTAATAACAAAGTAATTTATTTTTTAGTTTAATAATATAATTTTTTATAAAGACAATAATTAAACATTCTATTAGAACTCAAAGATTATCTTAATTATAATTTAGATTTTATATATTTAAAACAAATGTTTATTCTGTATTTGATTATGTTTATGTATAGTTAGTTACACAAATTTAATAATGAAACCTTAATAAGTTGTATTTATATAAAATTACTTGTAATTTTAAATTTTAAGTAATATACATCGATAAACAATATTTCATTCATAAAAATTATTTTTAAAAGTTTTTGTCAAACGCTTTATAATATAGTATAGATATATATTCATTAAAAAAAAAAAGAGAGTATAAAAGTACATAAATCAGTTATATCTGTTTCGAGAAAGCAGAGGGGGAACAAACACATCATTTCCGCAACCACAACGTCTTCACCGATCAGACGAAACCATCTCTCCGATATGCAAACCACCGGAAAAGCTGAAGCCGAGCGACTGCTTGCAATCGCCGACAAGCTATTACAAGGTAAAGATCTAACCGGCGCTCGTGATTTTGCTCAGTTAGCTCAAGAAACTGAGCCGTTACTCGAAGGCTCCGATCAGATCTTGGCTGTTGTTGATGTCCTTGTTGCCGGTGACAAACGAATTAAGAATCAAAATGATTGGTATGCAATCCTCCAACTAGAAAGCCAACGAAACGACGATGCTGATCTCATTAAACGACAGTATCGCCGGCTTGCACTTCTTCTTCATCCTGATAAGAACAAGTATGCCTTCGCCGATGCGGCGTTCAAGCTCGTTGCGGATGCTTGGGCTGTGTTGTCGGATCCTTCGAGGAAAACTGCTTATGACAATGAATTGTTTGCGTTTTCGAAGGTAGATCTAGTCGCAATGAAGAAAGAGAGAGATAAAGGGGACGGGAATCGATCAATTTCACGTGATAAGATTCCGGTGAGACGTGCCGACGGCGGAGCTTCGGCGAATATATGGACGGCGTGTCCTTACTGTTATAATCTATACGAGTACCCTAGGGTTTACGAGGGATGTTGTTTGAGGTGTGCAAATTGTCAACGGGCGTTTCAGGTAGTGCTTATACCTCCGGCTTCGTTGCCGCCGACTGTGCCTGGAAAAGAAGCGTATTACTGCTGTTGGGGGAATTTCCCGATGGGATTCGCTATGGCAAATTCCGAGATCACTAAGAGCGCTACGATGCCCAATTGGATGCCGCCGATGTTTCCAACTAATGGGACCGCTTGGCCATCAGCCAGTTCATTGCCGAACGGCAGCAGCGTGCCGCTGGCTGGAACTGGTGGCGATTCCTTGGGCGAAACGCCACCACAGGTCCAGCAGCAGCAGTCGGTACAAATGAAACCAGCACCTCCAACTGACGGCAGCATAGTTCCTAAAAAGAGAGGCAGACCGAGAAAGAATCCCCTGGCCTAAAAGCATTCAAAAACATTGGGTTTGATCACAATTCGTTGAAAAACGACTTCCAATTTTGGGGGTTTTCTCTAGTTGGTGAAGAAATTCTTCAAAATTCTGAGAGTCTCTCTCAAATGAATGAAGAAAATCAGACATATTAGGTTGGTAAGTAGTGTTATTTAATTTATTGTACTCCATGCTTATAGAAAAACCTACTTACATTACTTGTTTTCTTTTCACAAAACATAGCTTTTAACTGACATTGTAGATTTGAAATGTAAGTTAATCTATAATTTGCAGTGAAAAATCTTTGGACTAATGCTTCTAGCTTTATTGAATTTTCAAGTTCATTACCTGATGGGGTGTTGCTATTGAATTTGGAAAACACCCACAAACCACTCAGTCACTCACTACGAGTTCCTGTTCAAATTTTGCAAGAACATAATTTGGAGTACCTTTAGGAATTATAATATGTTGTTTCTACTTTATATTCCTTGTTTTCAGTCCAAGTTCAAAATTTTTATTAAACAGGATTTAATTGTGGAAGGGGACTTGTATGATTGGATATTGCTTCTATCAAGAACTATTCATCTAGTGGTCTTTTTCTTATTAATAGCAAACAGATTATTTAGCTGGGAGTTGCTATTTGAGCCCTCTTGTGTAAAATCAATACATCGGAAATATAGAGAGTAAGGTTCGATTTTAATGTGTTCGATAAAGTTTACAGGGAGGGTTCATTTAGACTCCACTAAAAACGAGATGATTGGCTACTACTTGCATTTTCGGATTGAATTGAAATTTCGTTTGCTTGTGTGTATCCTTTAGTCTCAATTCTTAGACAACCGATGCTTTCTTTTAATTGCTTTTCTTGGAGTTCTTCATCCGCTACACACAGACCATCAAACAAGTATATATGTAAGAACCTGTGTTCTCTTTTTAAACATGCTCTTTTAGATAGAATTCAAAAGAGTTTCACATACATCTTTTAACATGCTATATTTTGTTATGCTTGTGAACATTTGATGTCTTTTGGAGTAGAACTTGAAACATACTCATTTCTAGTGAGATCAAGTTGGCTGCTTTTTGAATACGAATGGTTTAGGCATACAAATTACAGGTACATGGCCCTAAAATGACCAAATTAGCAGACTCCTAGGCATGTTTTTATAGCTGAAAATTACCACCAGGCTCATTATTCTCTATTCCTTCAGATTTTATGGATTTCTTGCAGGGTTGGCCTTCCATTAGAAGACTAACTGTTTTGGTTTATTTGAGTTGCTAGGAATGATAGAGTTGAACTAATTTCCATTTCAAGTACACCTCTTGCCGGTTTGCAGAGGGTAGGATGTGTGGAGACCTTTTCTCCTGGTTTGCAGAGGGTAGGATGTGTGGAGACCTTTTCTCCTTGTCTCCAATAAGTAGAGAGGTTGTTTTCGTGAAAGATATGGACTTGCAAGAAGCTTTGTGAAGAATTTTTGGGTCTGAAAGTTTGTAGAAGAATGAAGTTTGGAATAGTTTGAGAAGAGCTTGAATTGTAAAGGGAGAACAAATAGGCACTGTACACAAGAGGAACAAAGAGTGTTTGTTAACAATTTAACGAGCTTAACGGGACTCACAACTTATTTAGTTTGTTATACATGATTGTTTGGTAGTGGCTTAATGATATAGAAAGTGCTTATTCGGTAAGCTTTTATGGGGGAGTTTTATGAAGAAAGCCAAGTTTTTTCCATGGGGTGGCTTAGGTGGCACGTGCCACCGTATTATTTATCCGCCGAAGGGTAAAAAATTTAGGTTTGTGAACGGTGCAACCGTATTTTTCTGAAACTCAAATCGTGCAACTGAAACCCAAATAAAATAAAGCCCAAATGGCTAAATCAAAAGCCTAATATGCAAACCCAATTAATCAAACAAACTACAACGCCTTAGGCTTAGCCCAATAGCCCTTAATTCTATAAAAACCATACTTGTTGTAATTAGTTTTTGGTATATATTAACCGTTTTCAAAAGATGGTCGGTACAAGTTTAAGAGTTGTTTATCATTTGTATAAAAACTATATTTTTTGTAATTATTTTTTGATCTATATTATATTATATTATATTAATTATGGTGCCACCGTTTGAAAAAGTTTCTGGGTTCGTCCCTGATTTTTTCAAATCTGCCCCGTCCAATTAAAAAACACGCTCCTTCTTTCTATGAAAACCTCCCCCAATCTATACAGATATATTAATCCACATAGTCAACTTTATTCATATAAGGCTTAATAAAAAATCAACCAAACAACTCCTAATTACATATATTGTCCCTATAGTATTCTCAAACTCTTGGGAATTTTGAAGTTGCTTTCATCTAATGGTAATTAACCTTGATGGATGTTAAGTACATCCCTTAAGGGTATTTTGGTCAAATATCAGATATGACATCGACAATCAATACATTATATTTTTCATCAATTTTTAATCTATTTTTGAGATCCATGTTTTAAATCACATGTGATTAGTTGCGTTTATCATATCATATTTTTATGTGAGTATAAGTTGCGTAGTATCACAGGTGATAGTATTTGCATCATGATAAGATCTATAAATGTAAATATACATTAGAATATATAAATTAACAAAAATATCTACATTTATCAAATATGAATATAAGATTTATACGATTATTGAACAAACTATCGTATGTGATAAAAATTTATAACCAAACTATTACAAATGTCTTTGTGATAAAGTCGGTTTATTAAATGGTATTAGAAACCCGTTTGGAAAACAAACACAAAATCTCGGTTTATTATGGATTATGCCCATGGTTACGTATAATGTTATACACAAATGACAATCATACCATTTTTAATTTAGTTTAATAGTGTTTTACTCTATCCATTTATTCAATAAGGTGTGTTGCTCATTTCTTTCTCATTTTATTACAAATTAATTTATTTTTCGTATGGTCGTCCTCTCTTTGTATATAAATATATATATATATATATATAGAGAGAGAGAGAGAGAGAGATATATATATATATATATATGGAGGATCATACGCGAAGCTAACTAATTTACGAGAAGACGAGAAGAAATATGAGTCATATAATCTATTAACTAAAAAATAACATAAATTTTTTTGGAAATTAGGATGATTATCATTTTAAATTTGATATATATCTTCAAAAATCTAATTATATCTTTTATATATATTTTTTTAATTTAATAAGTTCATAATTATTTTATAAACTTTCATATAACTTTTTTTTTCTCTAGTATATACTTTGATAAAAAGAAATTCAAAATTTTCATTAAATATCACATATGATATCTACAATTAATTTATAATCTTTTTCACAATTTTTTCTCTGATTTTTGGATCTACGTTTTGAATCACATGTGATAAACCTTCATTTAACATATGATCTATATGATCCATTATGTGAATTTTTGTACATATGATAACGTGTCTGAATAAAAGTGATCACGTATCATCACATCTGGTAATATTTACATTACAAAAAGATCTATAAATGCAAATCTACATAATTACATATGATTAACAAAAATATCTAGAATTATCACATATAAATTGATCGTAAATATCACATGTGATATTTGATGAAAATTGTAAAAATTATTTTATTAAAAGCGTATCTAATTTTTGTATATAAAACTTGATCAAAAAAAAGTTACTAATTAATTAAAATAAAAAAGTTAGTTAAATAATAAGATTTTTAAGGATTTATTTAATTTAAAATGATAATTATTCTAATTTTCAAAATTATTTTTTATTTTTTTAATTATGATATTTTTTTTAATTAATGGATTGTGTCTCTCACATTCTTTCTCGCCTTCTCGTAAATTAATCACCTTCTCGTTTGAACCTGCCTCTACACACATGCGCACGAGCGTGCGTGCGCACACACACACACACACATACATATATATATATATATGGGCAGGTTCCAACGAGAATACGATCAATTTGCGAGTATATATATAGGGGTTCTAATCAAATGAGAATTATGTAGTTTGTGATAACAGTGGTATCTAATGTGAACTACTCATTTGAGATATTAAGGATATTTCTTAAATAAGTTAAAAGGGTAATTGAGTAATTTTATTTATAACAATTTATCAAAAGATTTAATTATTTTTTTAAGGAAATATATGATTAATTTTGATTACTTAATATATATTAATTACATAATATATGTTGTCTTTTAAACATGTTTGTGGATCAAAGTGTATCAGAGTGATAAATTTCACAATGTATCACAATTATTTTCATTGTTCTATAAAGTGTATCACAATATGCATTTTGTTATCTTAGAAAGGATATCACAATGTGAATTATTGGTATTTTGGTTGATTTAAAAAGGTATAACAGTGTGCATCTTGTATGTATATATGAGTATCACAGTGAATATCGTTTGTGTGTGTGTATATATATATATATATAAATATATTTTATCAATATTCTTATAGGTATTACAGTGTATATATTTTATTCACTTAAGGTTCGTCGAAATAAGATTTGGCGGAATAAAGTTTCCCGAAGAGAGGAGAGATGAGATTTTTAAAATCTAAAAAATTCCCTTAATTAATATTTTAAATTAAAATTACTATAATTATTAATTTTCTAATTTAACCTTTGATTTGTGGTTGAGATTGAATCTTATAGTTATCACAAATTACCGAGTTCTCTTTTGAATAGTCTCCCCCCCCCCAACACAACACACACACACACACATATATATATATGTATATATATATATGTATGTATGTATGTATATATATATATATATGTGTATGTATGTATGTGTATATATATATGTGTGTGTATGTATGCAGGGAAGGGTTCAAACGAGAACCCCTGTGATTTACGAGAACGCGAGAATAACCCAATAACTTCATATTGTGATAAAAAAATAAGATTAAAAGATTTTTAAAATTAAAATTGAAATTTAAAAATATTCAAAAAATATTAAAATTAAAAAGGTAATAATGGAAATGATATTATCAAATATTTTAACACGATTACACAATCATTATTATAATTATCTAATAAACGGTTAAGAATTCAATGAGAAGTCGTAACATCAAATCGCAAAACAACCGTGATTGACCAAGAACACACAACCCTAATTGACCAAGAACCCTAATCGATCAAAGAAAAGCTATTGCATGCAACAATCGAACAACAAGAAGAAGTTTATTCAAGGTATCTTTTACAATTACTCATTTTGGACAAGTTTTTAATCGATTAGTTGTGATACTCATGTGATATGAGTGTGATAATCACCGTTATACATCACTTGGGTTACCGTTTTGGTTGATAAGTTAAATTTTTGGTGTAATCATGTGATATGGGTGTGATAATCATGTGATAAATTTTTTGTATAATCATGTGATATGAGTGTGATAATCATGTGATATGAGTGTGATAATCACCGTTATACATCACTTGGGTTATCGTTTTGGTTGATAAGTTAAATTTTTTGTGTAATCATGTGATATAGGTGTGATAATCACCGTTATACATCACTTGGGTTATCATTTTGGTTGATAAATTAAAATTTTGGTGTAATCATGTGATATGAGTGTGATAATCATCTGATATGGATGTAATAATCACCGTTATACATCACTTGGGTTATCGTTTTGGTTGATAAGTTAAATTTTTGGTGTAATCATGTGATATGAGTGTGATAATCATGTGATATGAGTGTGATAATCATGTGATATGGATAAGAAGCATGAACGACATGGAGAAGAAGAAAACTAACAAGAGTAAAACGTGGAAACGTGATAGGATAATTATGGCTAATTAAAATAAAATAAATATTATAAACATTACTTAATTACATTACTGCCCTTATTAAATTATTTATATATAATAAAAGTTAATTTATTAATTAAAAAAGTTTGAGGTTATTAGGTTGTTCTTGCGTTCTCGTAAATCACAAGGGTTCTCATTTGAAACTTCACCTATGTATGTATGTATATGTATATATATGGTTCACGTGAGACCAACCTGCTTTCGTGAGACCCGTGAGACTATTTTCTTACACTTGAAACTTCACAGCAAAACAATGTGAAGGTAAAAAAAGATCGAAATTTCACAACAAAAACACTGTGAAGGTTACCTTTACAACTTTTTGCTGTGAAGTTTAAAAAAGAGGTCTAACGGGCCTCCCGAAAACATTTTAGTTTCACGTGATCCCAAGTACGTATGAATATATAAACTCTATTCATATTCCATAAATATTCAAATCATAATAAATGAACTCCAATCATTTCCATAAATATCTCAATTAATTGGGTTGCAAAGGTTGTACAAATGCACAAGGTTGTAAAAGAAATATACCTTATATATATATATATATATATATATATAGGGGTTGGTTCAAATACTAACTAAATTTTTTGTGTTAACTTTGTTAACCAAGCTCAGTCAATCATATTTCATCTTTTCTTTAGGTTCACATATAACTCATATATTAATGACAATGACAATTAAGTAATTTGTCATTTATGTAACTCCCAAATCACTATTTGGGAGTTACAAATCTAAAAATCTCAATAATTGATGATTATGCAATATTGATATTTTTTTATACGTGTTCATGTTTTGTAATTTTGATTTATTCTATCCATAATGATATTGATTTTGTAATTGTTAAAGAATTTCCGATTGTTAAGATTTCGATATCGTCCGAGTAATATGGATAAACCTATTGGAAAACAGATCGATAACAATGAGAATGAAAAGTTTAAAATCGTCTATGACTACAATCGGAATTCGAATTCATATGTAATTGTTAAAGAATTGTTCACAAATGTTCATATTGTGTTCATATGTATACTAGCTGCATATCTCAACATTGGCTTGCTCCTGAATATGTTCATAATGAATGAACTATTGTTCACAAACTGTTTATATTGTGTTCATATGTACACTAGCTGAATATCTCAACATTGGCTTGCTCCTGAATGTGTTTATAATGAATAAATTATTGTTCACAAACTGTTCATATTGTGTTCATACCTATTTTTTATTTTCGTGTAACAACTATTCTTATTATATTCATATTGTGTTCATAAATGCTATATAGTCCAAGTTCATATATATGTCAATTTTTGTTCGTATTTGACACAATGGTTCATATATATATATATATA
>NC_037533.1:696761-711969 GCF_001531365.2 Cynara cardunculus var. scolymus
ATTTTATTTTTTATCACAATATGTGGTTACTGAGTTGTTCTCGCGTTTTCGTAAATCACAGGGGTTCTCGTTTGAACCCTTCCCTAAATATATATATATATGTGTGTGTGTGTGTGTGTGTGTTCATATGGTTCTTACATTAACAAAAATAAATTAATAAAAATAATGAGAATTTTTGATTTTGTAACTCCCAATTAATAATATGAGAATTACATAAAAAAGAAAATTACCTAAACACCCTTTTCCCCTTTGTTCACATATGTTCTTTTAAATTGTAAATTTAAAAATTTAATTTTTTATTATGATTAATCACAACCCTTTATTGTAAGAATCAATGGCCAAGATTGGTTAACAAAGTTAACATAAAAATCTTGGTTAATATTTGAACCAAGCTCTCTCTCTCTCTCTCTCTCTCTATATATATATATATATATATATAGTTTGATCCAAATGTTAACCCAAACTATTGTGTTAACCATTTTCAACCAATAACAATCCATCTTAGTGTTAGGTTCCTATCCATCTTAGAATTTAATGACAATGGTACATATGTAATTTTCTTTTTTATGTAACTCCTGTATCATTAATTGAGAGTAAAAAAAATCATAAAATCTCATGATTTGTGTTAACTTATTATTAATCTTGTTATTTTTTTTAATATTGATTTCCTATCTCTAATGTTTATGAATTTGTGGTTGGTGTAGAAGACCCGGTAGTAGAGTTGACGGTGTCGTTCAAATTGACATATACGAAAGATGATGAACATGTGTGACCATATGAACACAAATTGTGTTCATAAATGTTATGCAGTCCAAGTTAATATATATGTCAATTTTTGTTCGTATTTGACACAATGATTCATATATATATATATATATATATATGTGTGTGTGTGTGTGTGTGTTCATATGATTATTACATTAACAAAAATAAATTAACAAAAATAATGGGATTTTTTGATTTTGTAACTCTCAATTAATGATATGAGAGTTACATAAAAAAGAAAATTACATAAATACCATTTTCTACTTAGTTCACATATGTTTGTGAAATTGTAAATTTAAAAAATTAAATTTTTAATATGATAAATCACATCCGTTTATTGTAAGAATCAATAACCAAGATTGGTTAACAAAGTTAACACAATAAACTTGGTTAACATTTGAACCAACCCCTATATATATGTACATATATAAAATTAGGTTCATGTGAGACTGAACTGTTTTTATATCGTTGCACTGTTTTTAACTTTCCAAAAATATATTCACATTAAACAACATTTTTTATACAACAGAAAGTAAATAAAAAAATTTATAACATGAAAAGCTCACTAAAAAAAAAACTTAGGAAGCGTTTACTAAATACTTACCGGGTAAATTTCCTCATCGGATGAACATGAGAAGGGTCAAGAATCTTACCGGATAAGAGCGATGAGAATGATGGAGAGTCTTACCCGGTAAGTAAAGATGACGACTCTTACCAAGATAAGCACTTACCCACTAAATTGTTGCAATCAATATGTTTTGATATACTAAAATCTTACGCATTAAAATAAATCATAGTGTTGACTCCTATCGATAAATGCTTACCAGGTAAGCCATTGGATAAACGGCCCTATGTGTTGAAATGGTCACAAGTAGAGTAGATAATTATTCTTCAGGTAACCACAAAAGATGTAGCCTGGTCCACACACAACATTATACATACTTTTTATTTTTCATTTTTTTTAATCACAAATAAACAAAAAATCTAAAATAAAATATCTACTATTTTTTAAAAAAAAAATACTACTTTAACAAGTTGTCAAAAAAGAATATTATTTATTTTTCAAAAGAATATAATATATTTTTATGTAAAGGTGGAAAGATTTTTTCTGCTATAAAACTTAATTTATATGACTAAAAGATAAAGTATTTTATTTAAAGGCATTGTAATAAGTTTATAGTACGTTTTTAGATGTTTTAACAAGTTTTTAGAACAATTTTTAATATAAAATGTCGTATTAGCTATTTTATAGGATGATTTTAAGAAAATATCTTATAAACTTGTCTATTTGTGGAACGGTTGTTTTGATAAGATATTTTTTTTTTCAAATGGTATCATAATAAAATAGCTAATATGATTTTTTTTTTAAATAAAAATGTTATAAAGTACTTGTTACAACACCCAAAATGTCCTATAAACTTATTACAAACGCTTTTTTGATATGATATTCTATTTTTTTTTGTTCTATAAGTTAATGTGTCATTTGTTTTTCAAGAGATGCTGAAGTCTGAAGTCTTTATGTCACTTCTGGTTAATAAGAGGTGGTGATGAAGTCTGAAATCTGAATCAATAAGACTGTATGTTTTTGTAAACTGATAAATGTCTGAATTTGCTTAAATTATCTATTTTACCAATTAGAAAATTATAATGTTGAATTTATAGGTAAATTTATAGAATTTCACATATTTATCCATCATCATTACGAAATTTATATTTAAATTATATAATTAGCATTAATTTAAACGAAAATATACCATTAACGGTATTTAACACATTTAAATCTTATTAAAAAAAAACACCAATTGAGATATATGAGGATCGATTTGGTAATGATCAATTGAAAAACTGATCGATTAAAGTTAATCGATTGAGAAACGTCGTTAGTAGAGGTTTTGAGAACAATAAGAGGCAAATAAGAGATTGGTTTACCTCTTACCAGATAAGAGGACAATAAGATATAAGTGTCTCTAAAAAATGAAAAAACCAAACAGTCTAAACGACACTACCTCTTGGCAAATCAAACATAAAAAGCTAATAAGAGTTTTTTTTTTCTAAAAACAAACAAGGTCTAAGTCTTATAAATCAGTCTATTAGGACGATTGATTTTTTTTTGATTAATCTGGATATCCAACCTGCTATGCGAGCCGACTAATCACAGGGCAACCACATGCTTTGCAGATGGCCCATAGTCACCGCATTTGAACCTCCGTGGTCACAAGGGGATTTTTATTTCTCCTTGGATTTAAACTTGGGACCTCCTAGTACTTTTGATATTTGGAGCCAAGCTCAAACCAATCAAACACCACCCTTTAATATCATATAAACTCAAACTTATTATAATGCATTCATCAACAATTAGTAAAACTAATTGTAATTTGCATATTTTCTTTTAAGTTATGATCAGTGTACATTGTGAAAATACTGTTTAAGGTACGATGCTACGTTTGTTTTCAATTTAAAACCATGCAAATTGGTCCCGGGTTAATCATGCGGATTTTTAAGTGTTTGTAAGCTAGTGATGGTTAAAAATCGGTTCCGGGTCAGGTCAGGTCGGGTCGGTCCCAACCAGTCTCAAGATTTATCATAACCGGTCCCGGTCGAATAGATGAAGACTGGTCAAGCTAGTTTATAACCGTTTATGGGCTACCGTTCCTGGTCCCACCCTTAAATATAAATAAATAAATATATATATATATATATATTAAATTTTTTAATGATAAATATTTTTAATACATTATTAAATTTGTTGTACGTGTCACTCAAATACACTTTAAAAATATGTTTTATTACGAGAATTGTGAACATTTTTTGTTTTTTTTGCGAATTGAGAACTTGGTATGTAAATCTCTCAACCTTGTTACATATTTATAGTGTTAAGAGGCCAAAAAATACAAAAAAAAAGGGTCAAAAATGGTTAATTAACGACTATATTTAAAAAAAGTCATTTATTTAATATTTCGGGCCGGACGGCGCTATTACCGGTCCCGGTCCCACAAATCCCACAAAAACCATAACCGGATGTAACCGGCGGTCCCAAGCAGGGCCTGGCCGATTTGGCCATCACTATTGTAAACATTGCAGCTAAATTGACATACTCTCCTAAAGACCCTTAAGCATTTGTTCACAACATGAAACGCTCGATTCATCAACACTCGATTTATCTTTAAATACAGTAACGTATCGTTTATTAAACACTTATTCAATAAATATTTATCGATAAAATTTAACATTATTACTTACTTATCGGGTAAGATTTTCAGTTTATGAAAATAACATCATATATAATAATTTACCTGGTAAGTGTTAACAATAATAAAAGGAGTGAGGAACAGAAATCAGAAGATAAGAGAGAATAAACAGAAAATTAGGAGAGAGGGATTTCAAAACCCTATATTATATTATTACTCCTATAATATCAGGTCTATTTAAAAAAGGACGGTTGATTTGAGAGTAATTACAAAATTGCCATTTTATATTCTTTTTTGTTTTAAATTGGTGAGAGGTTGTAACTTCATCTTAGGGTCCTCACAAACCTCAAGCTCTCCCATGTATGGTCCCTTATACATACACATATATATATACATAAACATTTATATATATATATATATATAGAGAGAGAGAGAGAGAGAGATGAGGAGAGAGAGGAAAGTTTGTTTGAAAACCGCTTTTTCATGGCAAAATGGGTAAACACTGAGAGCGCGTCTCGTGTCTATATTCATCATGAATAATGGATGTGAATTTTTGGCAACATTCATGATGAATTCCCAGATACATGGCGTGCTATCGATGAAAGATGATCATGGTTCATAAATATATAGAGAAGATAATCAGAGTTCATTTATTATGATCGATCAACGTTTTAGATGAGGAAACAAGCTAGATATTTTATGGAACCATATATTTATTAGGCTAAATGGGCGGTTGATATTGGTTTATACTAAAATCTTGGCTTGCAGATGATTGAGTGGCTATATATATATATATAGAGAGAGAGAGAGAGAGAGAGAGTTGTGTGCCGGTAGCAGATTATAATTTCAGCCAGTAGTTCTCGTCCCTATGGTTTAAAAACTACAAAATCTATTGGTGGCTTCATATTTGCTATGTATTTAGTCCCTGACTTTAACTATCGTGAAATTGCTCCCATTAAGTTACCTCACATGCTAAGCAGTAAACACGTGAAGGTGTGACATCCCCACCTCCATCTTCGTCTTTTCACCATCCTTGAGCACCATCGGCATCTCCATCTCTATTGTCGAGCACCATTGCAGATTTGCACAAAACCTCAACAAAATTGTACAACCAAAGTGCAATGAATAGAGATGGTCGACAAACACAAACAACAACGTTCAACAATTCGTGAACCTCGTATTGTTGATCGTGATCTTCATTTGGTTTGGTTTTTTTGTTGTTTTTAGGGATTTTTTTTTAGGCAATCTTGATTTATAATGTATGGTTTTGTATTTCAATTTACATGGCTATGTATTTGACTATAGCTTTGTGATTTAAAGTACTTGGATTTTCTGTTTGTTGTCCACTTTTGTAGTGGTGGTGCGGCTACCGAAGAAAATAGAGGGGAACGTCTGTTTTTTTCAGGTAACTATAAACATCTGGATCAGTTTATGCATACCAACTAATTTATCGGACGACCACGAATGGTCTGATTTCATCATAGGTGAACCTCCATGACCATAAAAACTTTGGCAGCGTTCAGATTCGAACCCAAGGAAGATGATTCCACTACATCCCCAGAGGGGCTGTTTGAGGGTGGGATTTACCGAAAAGGGGATGTAGCCAGAGATGCGGGAGGCCATGCACTTATAGGAGCAGGGTTTAATTTGTTTCTTCTTCATTAATGTATTACAAACTTTTACATACGCATTCTAAACTTGTACACATAAAATATTAGCTAAAATGATTAAATTGCTTAATATGTAAGCTTTATGGGGTTATTTGACAGATCCTCTTTGATGACTGTTAAAACCAGGGTACCAATCCAAAATAAAATAGAAACCACATAAACGAGTTTGCAGTTTTAAAACTGAAGGGATGAAAACCCTACGATTTGCAATCGATAGGGACGATATTTTCTAATTTACTCTAAAAATTATTTTAAAAATTGAAGTAGATTTTTTTGTTATCAAATGTGGTAAGTGGTTGAAGTTAAAGTGGATTAGTTTTGCTATTTAGAGGAAGGTTATGGTTTCCCTTTCTTGGAACCCCACACAAACGCATATACATCTTCACACACACACTATCTCACACACACACACACTATCCCTTTCTTTTTCCCTTTTTCTCTTTCTTCTTTTATTGGTAAGACTGGTACATAATCACTGTTTCTCTTCCAAGAATCCCAACACAAATCCATCTACCTCCTTCCAGAAAAAGAAAGGTACAAGAAATCACCAAAAACCCCCCATCTGAATCTTGATCTTTTGCCCTAAAAACCTGTTCTTCCTTTTGCATGTTGATGAAGATCAATGAAAAAGAATCGTGGGTGTGGTTGATTTTTTTGTGGGGTTTTGGTGTTTAGATCTAAAACTTCGAATCTTGGTTCAAGAAATTCACTGGAGTCTTTCTTTTCTTTCTCCTTTTTCATGTGGGTCGTTGGATCGCTTTCTAAATTTAGAAACCCTTTGTTGCAGAAGGGCTCATCAATGGCGAGAGAGAAGATAAAGATACGAAAGATCGATAACATAACTGCAAGACAAGTGACTTTTTCGAAGAGAAGAAGAGGGCTTCTGAAGAAAGCTGAAGAACTTGCTGTGCTTTGTGACGCCGATGTTGCTCTCGTCATCTTCTCGGCCACCGGAAAACTGTTTGAGTATGCCAGTTCCAGGTACTGTACACCCTCCATATATATATATATATATATGTATGTATTACTTATTGTACTTCAATTTTTAAAGTTTCTACTTATAGAAAGATGATACTTATAGCAAGATTTGTGTTCCCATTCATGCAATCTTGGTCTTTCCATTTTTAGGTAGTGGAAGAGGACAGATTTAGGGTTCTTGAGTACTTTTTAATGTGTATTTTTGGTTAATTTCTACTCTGAGAAACTAGGAATTGTAGTGAAATCAACTCTAGTTCATTAAAAGTCAAAGTAGATCTCATTATAGATTTATAAGTACAAAAGAAAATATAGCTTTCAGATAATTTTTTTTTGATTATTTGTTGATTTTTTTAATTAATGTTTTTGTATTTAAATATGATTATTAAAAAACTAATTCCCTTTTGACATAAACATAGAGGGTATAATAAAGTATTGGTTTTGCATTATTTTGGTTGTTTTCTTTCCAATATATGAATTAATCTGGATATCCAACCAGCTATGCTAGTTGATTAATCCCAAGGTGATGGTCCCGAGTCACAACATTTGAACCTCCGTGGCTATAAGGGGATTTTTATTCCTTCTTGTATTCGAACCAAAGATCTTGAAACGCTTTTGACCTTTGGAACTCAAGTTTAAACCAATCGGACACCACCCTTGTGGTTAATGGCTTGATTGGTATAAATTAAGGAGATACATTATAACTTCTTAAAATTTTCATGTCATTTTAACTCTTAAGTTAAATAATGATATTATTACATGCACAATATATATAGTCACACCGATCCACTCATTTAGGAATCTTAAATACTTTAAAATTTAAAATATTTAGAATTATCTATTTTATGTAATATTCATAATTTAAATTATGTAATAATTACTCATAACGCGTGATAAATATGCATGACAAATAATAATCATTATCATTTAAGTTGTTCATTATAAATATTACATAAAGTAGACAGTTCTCAAATTTTCGGAATATCCCATGTTTTAAAATGAACACATCTCTCTCTCTCTCTCTCTCTCTCTCTCTATATATATATATATATATATTCTTTTATCATTATAAAATACGTAGAGAATTTTTTACGACTCTGCAATGTGGTATTTCTTTATAGGTTCAGTATACATTAATTATCGGGTTTTTTGTCTGAAATTTTGCTCAAGATTGCTAAACTCGAAGTAAACGGTTCAACTTCTTGTCGATTTATTGCTTGCATGAGTTAACTGAAGACCATTTCCTTATTTCAAATGGTTGGAAACAAACGATCGAACGAACCAATTAATTATTTGATGCTACATATTAGATTTAAAATTTTATAAACCTAAGTTTGTAGCATAATAATTATTAAACAACTCAATTAAATATCCATATATTTGATTTTATTTGTGTTTTTTAATATGATAGATTTTTGTTTCCTTAAAGTTTCTACTTTTAGAAACATAATCAAGTATATATTGAAATTTTTTGCTTCCATTCTATTCATGGCATCTTCAATCTTTCCTTTTTGTGGTAGTGGATTTTCTTTCTCTCTCTTTTTTGCATTTGGGAGAGGGGAGATGTAGGGTTCTTAGCCTAATAAACTAGGAATTTATGTGAATTAATTAATTATTTTATGACAAAATTAAAATAATAAAATGAAAATGAAAATGAAAATGAAAATGAAAAATTTTCAATTTTTTGTATAAATAAATAAAATCATCATTTCTTATTTATGTAACATTTGTTTTATTTTTCTGTATTATTATAAATGAATTTTCTCTCTTATATGTATATATAAAATATATATATATATATATATAGAGGAGCGATCAAATGAAAACCACTCTTATTTGTACAAACTGTACAATCCACCCTCATACGTTGATTTCATTGTTTAATCTTATGAAAATTTTTCATGAAATTGTTTAATATTGTGAAATTGTTTCATATAATACTTTTTTTGATGAATTTGTTTCATATATGGTTATGAATTTGTTTCATATAATTTAATGAAAATTTAATGAAACTGTTTCATGTATTTCTCTAAAATTAAAATAATGAAGATGATAATATCTATTATTAACACCCTCCACAATAAAAATGGTTAATCAACCTCTCATAATTACAAAAAAATGAACAAAATGAAAAATTATGATTGGTTGAATGAGGTTTTCACGGTTTTTACAAATTGAGTGGTTTTTATTTGAACGCTCTCCTATATAGATATGTATAAACTTGAGTTATCTTGCTCAAAACCGTTTTCATTACAACAAAATTAGGTTTATAGGACACCTCCAATCTCGAAGCGTCCCAATAGACCGCTTATATGACTTAATTTATAGGGCAAAAATATAAAGTGTCCTATCTAAATGTGTTATAATAAGTTTATATGACACTTTTGAGCGTCTTAACAAGTTTTTTAGGACATTTTTAATACAAAGTGTCGCATTAACAACTTTATAGGACACTTTTGAAAAAATGTCCTATAAACTCAATTTTTTATAGGACAATTTTTCAAATAGTGTCCTATAAAGTTGCTAATGAGACGCTTTATATTAAAAGTGTTCTAAAAAACTTATTACGATATAAAAAAAATGCTATATAAACTTATTACAATGCCTTTAGATAGGACACTTTATTTTTCTGGTCCTATAAACTAAGTCTTATAAAGAGATATATTAGGACGCTTAGAAATTAGGAGTGTCCTATAAACCCGATTTTGTTGTAGTGTTTCTTGAGCTGGCTGGATGATTACTATGGAAGAGTTTGTTGGTTTTTCGAGGGTTAGTATAAGAAAACCAGGCACCGTACTGTTGTTTCAGTCGGAATAGCTTCTCAGTCAAGACGAGTCAATCATCCACTTTGATATCTTATTGAACAAAAATGATGATATTATAAATAAATTATTCTAAATTGGTCTAATTAAATTTAATATATTGTTCCATGGTCCTGTTATTTGTTATATTAATTATAGGTTAACTGAACAAATAATCAATAAAACATAAAGTAAAAGTTTGGTTAATTATATGTTATCTTAATGGTTGTATAAGTTAAAAAAACAGATATTTTAAATTATAAAGTAACATATGAAATTTATTTAAATAAAAATATTCTTTTGAAATATATATATATAATTCAATAAAAAAATTAAAGCTATATCTTTTTCATTATGGACATTTATTTTAGGATTATATTATATTATTAGGGTTTGATCTTAATCACTCTTATTTTTCTTTTAAGTATAAATTATTAATGCATATAATTTTTTTTCCTAAATTTCTAAAATATTCTTGTTAATTTTACCATTTAGATTTTTTTTTTGATAACATGGAAATCCAACCCGCTATGTAAGCCGACTAATCATAAGGTTCCGTGACCATAAAGGGATTTTTATTCCTTCTTAGATTCGAACCTGAGAATTCCGGACTTTTTTTTACTGGATTTTTCTAAAACAATTCAATTTTCTGTTTATATATAAATTGTAAGCATTTTGCTTTTTTGGTGTTGTTGATTAGCATGCAAGAGTTACTGGGAAAATATAAACTCCATTCAACAAATAATGTCGATAAAGTTGGCGAACCTTCTCTCAATCTACAGGTTAAGTTTCGTTTTATATCGTATTCATTCTGTCTAAAAGTATTACAATAAGTTTATATGACGTTTTTTGGTGTCTTAACAAGTTTTTTTAGAACATGTAAAAAATATATTGTTTGAAAAATGTTCCATGAACCCATCTTTTTATATGACATCTGTTTTTATAAGACATTTTTTCAAATAGTGTTCTATATTTATTTTAAAATGTTCTAAAAAACTTGTCAAGATGTCCAAAAGGTCTGATGAACTTATTGCAATGCTTTTAGATATTATATTTTATGGTCTAATCTTATAAACTCAAGTCCTATAAAGCAGTTTTTTAGAAGATTTAGATATTTTTGGCGTCCTATAAACCCGGATTTTATGATAGTGAACGATTTCTCGAATTCGTAATTATGGATCATTCGTCAAAAATAAAACAAGATATACATGTTTGTAGCTTGTGGAAAGCGATGATTCGAGGATGGGCAAGGAGGTAGTCGACAGGAATCGTGAATTGAGGTATATCTTTGTTAACTTTCACATAGCTTGTAACGTGTAAATCTCATGTGTCGCTAATGTGTATGGTTTCATCCCACACGAAAAAACAGCCGATTGCGTGGCGAGGACCTTAACGGACTAACCTTGGAAGAACTCCAACGGCTCGAGAACTTGCTAGAAGGAGGGCTCAACCGTGTGCTACAAACTAAGGTTTTAACTAGATTCTTTGTTGTCCATAAGTTTCATATGTGAAATAATACGATAATTCAGTACTAGAATTAGAAAATCGGCTTTAGAGAAGGTCAAATATGTTTAAATGGACCAAACAAGGTGTTACAATAAGTTGATAAAATATTTTTGAACGTCGTAACAGGTTTTTAATGACAATTTTGAAATAAAGCTGTATCTTAGTCTTTTTATATGACATTATTTGAAAATTTTGAGCAAAAACAAGTGTCTATAAATTGTACACAAGACATTTCTCAAAAGTGTAAAAAACTAATTTGACACTTTATTTTAAAACTGTCCTAAAAGAACTTGTTAGAACACGTAAAAGATGTCATATCAGCTTATTATAACACTTTTACATAGGCACATAATTTCTTTGGTCCTATAACAGTCTATATATTAGAACATTTAGACATATTTAGTGTCTTATAATGTCGTTCTGTTGTAGTGATTGTTCATATGCAAAAAAAGTAATACCATCTTGAATTCTAGGCTCAGACTGTATTTTTGTTTTAGAATATAATCCATCCCAAAAGTGTACTCTTTTTGTAGTGATCGATGGTTAATTTAAAGGGATTCATGTGTTGTTTCAGGATGAACGGATAGCAAATGAGATAGCGAATCTTCAACAAAAGGTTAACGAGCATTTGTTATAGTCAACCATCTCAAAAGTAGAGTCGGTTATCGACCTCTTAGGGTCAAATTCGAAAAATACTAAGTTCAAATCCAAGGAGGAATAAAAATCCCCTTTGTGGCCACGGAGGTTCAAATGAAGCGACTCCGGGTTACTCACAAAGCAGGTGGTCGCCCTGGGACTAGTCGGCTCGCAAAGCGAGTTGGATATCCAGGTTAATAAAAAAAATACTAAGTTTGACTCTATGAAGTCAATGATCGACCCCAAATTCAAAAGAAATTTAGATTTATATGCATTTTCATGGTATTGATAAAGAATTTCTATTGAAAATATACAGGGATTTCAGTTGATGGAAGAGAACAAGCTCTTGAAACAACAAGCAAGTCTCTTTTAATTATATTTTTCTTCAAAAATTTTATATATTTGTTAATTAATTTAATAGCGTTTATGTGTAGATGATGACTTTGATCTCGAAAGGCAAGAGGCCTCGGGCAACGGCTGCGGAGTTGGAGAATTCGGTAATTAACCTCGAAGATCAAGGACAGTCTTCGGAGTCTGTTGCAACTAACGTGTATAGTTGCAACAGCGGACCTCCTCCCGAGGATGATTGCTCAGATACTTCTCTAAAACTGGCGTAAGCTCATTACAACCTTCCTCACAAATTAACCTTCTCATTTTTCGAGATCGTTTTTCCTTTTGACACAAAATGTAAATCGTCTTGTTTAGCCTTTTACATGATACTTTTGAAAATGTGTCGTTAACTTGAAAGACTAACGGGACACTTTTCAAAAGTGACGTGAAAATGTTAACAAGACGATTTAGTTTTTTTTTTTTTTTTGGTCATTTTGATTGTCCATCTTCGTCAATAAAACTTGTTAGGTTGTCTAACTTTGTCTTACCAACTTATAGTAACGTCTTTAGGAAAGATGTTCATTTTGTAGCTGTATAACTTGTAAATGATAGTTTGTATAGCCAAAGGTTGAGCAGATAAACAAGTCAAATCACGTATCTATTCGTGGGTTCATTTCATGGGTATAATCAAAATGTCAAATCATTTTCTACTGCCTAGATATATAACCTATTTGTCAGTACAACCCCAATAAATGTCACAATCAGGTTTTCATCTGTTATGAAACATCACGTGTGAAAATGAAGTGTTGTTTCATATGTAAGACGTTCATGATTGTACTGGATGTGGAAGAAAACACTAAATATGTTTATATATGATACACACACACACAAATGAACAAAAATATGTACATATATATTGGTGTTGTATATATAATCAATATGTATATATATGTATCAGGTTACCCTTCAACTAAAGATGGCAAACAACAATGGAAAAGGTGGTGGTGGTGGTGGTGGGGTTTCCAAGTGAATAAGAAGTGTTGCATTAGCTCAATAGTGTATATTGTAATGCATTGGTATTATGTTTGTTGTATGGAAACAAAATCAAGACTTTGTAACTTCCATTTTGAAAGTTATTTGTAACTTGTGTTCATCGTTTTGTTTCTGTATTTTGTATTGTAATATATCTTTTAGCTGGTTTTTGTTTTTGTAGTCTTTTCCTTTTCGTAAGGATGTTAGAGTAGTTTTGTCTTTGATGGTTGTGTTTTTCGTTATGACTTTTGACTAGTTGATGAAAGGTGTAGCACTGTTTATTAACATGTTGCTACATGTAGGAGATTCATGTTTAAAGATGAACAAAAATGTTCAGGTTCAAAGCCAGGGGTAGACCTAGCTTGAGTTTGGTTCGGATAAAAAAATCCTGGTCTAGTGAGCTCAAAGCCGGTCTAGGACAACCCTTAAAGCCTGATCAAACCCTTTAGTGGCAAACTCGAGCCTAGCTCTGACTTGAAAAAGTCCGATTAGGCTCATTGAAAACGTACTTGAAAGGCTCGGATTCAAAACTCGGGCCTTATGCATCTCTATCATGTTATCCATGTTGGAGCATATATGGAATCACATGGAGGTTTATTCTTTTTAAAAGTGGTTTTGCATATGCTAAAACTTAGGGGA
Organism: Cynara cardunculus var. scolymus; assembly: GCF_001531365.2. NCBI lineage: Eukaryota > Viridiplantae > Streptophyta > Magnoliopsida > Asterales > Asteraceae > Cynara > Cynara cardunculus. The sequence goes on from NC_037533.1 coordinate 710,304, forward strand.
GTAAAGTACAAGGACAAAATGGTGAAACTTTGTAACTTCATAATTTCTTAAGGAAAAGAGTCGAGAAACTCAACAACAATATTCTTGAAACAACTAGGGGAGATTCCTGAATAGGTTAATCTGTCAAACTGTTGTTGAATCCATGGACAGGCAAGAGACAACGTGGCGAACTGAAACATTTTATTAGCCAGAGGAAAAGAATGCAAAAGAAAATGGTGTCTTGAAAATAAGAAAAATGAGATGGAGATAAAAGAAGCAGTGATCAGGTAAGATGTTCTTACCTGGGTTGAAAGCTATAATATAGTGCAAAGATGAAGTCTGAGAGGAATACCTTCAAAATAGATGGAAGAACTAGTTTTGGCTTGCTGTATGCTGTAGCATTACTACAACATTGTTTGCTGGAATTTGTGTTTACATTTCACTATAAGTCTTACACCCATGCTACCCTTTTATATTCTGTTATTTTATCATTGTTAACTCAAAGCCAATCAGATTCTTCAAATTCGTCATCTAAAGTTAATCTTTCAACTCAATATCTTACAACTTAAAATACATATCCCTGTGAAATACGATACTTGGTTCTTACCAATTTATTACTTGAAGGCGATAGTGTTGACACGTGTATACTTGCATGTGTTACCACTTAGTGTTGTAGAGATACAATATCTAGCTCCCATCATATACTAATTTGTTTTTGTTTTTTATTGTAGAGAATGAAAAACAACATTTTAGTACCGTTTACGAAACCTACAAATTGAGTTGAAATGAGATCGTGTTTAACTTATCGTGTTTTGTTTTGTTGATGGATTTAAATGTACTTGGTTGTAATATTGTAACTTTCTCGACTTTATCTTGATTTTGGTTGTAAACTACAAATAGTTTCAAATTTATTTTGTATTTGGTTGTAATTATATATGATATTGAAACTTTCTGTCTAATGTTTGGCTTCTCGTTTGAACTTTCCCCTATATATAGGGGCATGTTCTTTTGTTAACCTAATATATGGTGTTAACTTTGTAAACCGATCACAATCATTCATCTTGAAAATCAATGAATTATATTTATCATGGCATTTATGTAACAACTAAGATTATGATGAATTAGATTGGTAACATATATTAACAAGGGTATTATTGGAAAATCAAAAAAGTTATCCTCATTAATTAGCGTCCAGTAATTACTCTATCGAATAGTAACCAAAATGCATACGTACATACATATATATGGTTACCTTTATTATTGTTCATAAAGTAACCGACATAGTACATCAATTTAGTTTCATGTACGTATATGGTGTTAACTTTATTATTGTTCATATATCAATTTTATGTTCATATATGAACTTGTTCACTTATGCACATATGTCTCGACCAAAAAAGAACCATCACGTTCACATGATCATATGTGCGCTTGTAAACATTAATCTCATATGTTCACCCATCCTGTTCAACTTATTACATACGGGATAATATATGGAAAATAGGAAAGTTAATCAATTTTCATGACATAAATTAACAATGGCGTGTGATTGATTTAAAATGTTTGTATAGTTAATACATTTTTTATGGTTAACAAATGATCTTAACTATATATATATATATATATATATATATATATATATAGGGTTGGGTTCACGTGAGACCAGCCTGTTTTCGTGAGACTCGTG